>NC_072732.1:15650560-15714374 GCF_026930045.1 Uloborus diversus
CAACATGTTTGATATATAGAAAATTTAAAACATTTCCAGAGTGTATGTCTTTTTGACAAACAAGTGACATAAACTATGGGCAATGGTTCTGCAGGCTCGTAAAATGCACTTCAAGATGAGGAAATTGCATAAGAGTTAACTTTATAATATGATAACTGGAAGCAAAGTGAAAAAAAAAAAAACGGTTATTATTGCGGTAAAAAGGGGCCTCCGTGGCTCTGTCAGGGGCGGATGGGGCCGGCGGGCAGTCGGGCATTTGCCCGGTGGGCCGCCTCTGTTTGGGTTACGTTGAATTTTACACAATAAGTGGATAATGTAAAAGGTGCTACAAGAACTGCAAATCGGTTTTGTTCAAAATATGACGCTAAATCCAGTGCGAGAAAAAACTGCGTACAGTTTCAGATTTCATAGCTCAAATATGTGCCTCAGTGGACGTTTTGAGAATCTGCAGACGGCTGAATAAGCCTAACACTGCCCCTCCCATTGAACAGAAAAAGAAAGAACCCGTGTATTTTTACCCAGTGATTACATTTTTTTTTTTAAAATTTCTTTGGGCAACATTTTAAGTATTTTTTTTTTTTTTTTTGTAAAAGAAAGGTTTCTGAGTTGCTAGGGGAAATTGAAAATCTCTTTAGGTTTCGATTTGATATTGGAGTTGCAAAATGTTAGATTTGCTTACAGATTTTTCCAAACACACAAATGCAACCGTCTTATTATTTTATATATTTCCGATTGACCGTTATCATTTAAAGTTTTAAATTTGAAGTTTCTGTGTTTCACAAAAAATCGGTAGGCATGTGCTATCTATAAAAATCGTATAAATACCGAAGGAAAAGAAAAAAAAAAACATAAATAGTCCCAAACTTTCAGGGAACTCATGCATATATGCAGTTTCCTACATACACGTACATGCCTACTGGCGTAGGACCTGTACATGTAAGAAACTGCAAAAACATGTGTACATAGTAAAAACAATTCAGAAAAGTTCCTGGAAAATAATGAGCTGCTAATGTGCTTAATTTCTGCCAATAACGTACCTTTCAACAAGCAAGAATGTTTTCTCCTAAATTTAAAAACCTTCCTGAAATTATCTTTAATTCTTTCTAAAAAAAATTCAGTAATTTCCGTGGCTAAAGTTAGTCGTGTGTCACGAATCTTTGGAGAAAGCTTAGATAGGTTTAATTTTTTTTAGCTTGTCATATTCCTGTTTTGCCAAGAAAGCTTCAAAAGCATTAATGCAAACATTGCCAAAGAATTGCAGGTACCCTGAATCTAACTCACCTACTGTTCTTTCAAAGTTACCGAATCTACAGACCTTTTCCGTGGGTACTTCCGACCCGGGAAAAAACCTTCTTTTCACTGCATTCCGGTTATTTGCGGGGTGTATGTGGAATTTTTCTCCTCCTGCTTCCTTCTGAAGTAAAAGTGTAGTTTTAAGCTAGAATGCATTACGTATTACTTCTACTTGCTGGATATAACTGCTAAAGATGCTGGGGTAAAAACCACTTTCTCTGGTACAATGGAAAACCTCTTTTTTGACGTAAACGGGAAATTTTTCAACCGGTTTTTTTCGGAGCCCGGAGCGGTTATTTACGAGGTACAAAAGATGTGTTGTGAACGCGGCTATTGGGAGCTTTGTCAATCTGGACAGGCCGTAATCGAGCCGAAGCCGAAATGCTTATTGAATACGCTCAGTTAATCTTTCTACTGATAGCTAAAAGTATTTTTCACAACAGTGAGAAGTCTGCACTTGAGCAACTTTTAGCAATTCAGCGAAAATTTTGACTGGGGGTTCTTGATTTTTTCAGGAAGTGGTTAAAAACTTGTGAAATCCCGAAATAATTAGTAACGTTTCGGATGTTTTTTTACAGTGTATTTACACAAATGTTGTGTGTTTCCTACACAAATTTTGCAAGTTTCCTGCAAATTTGTGCCTATTTTGTTTTTTAAATATGCTATTTATACACTTTTATTATATAACTAGAAAATCGCCCGTCAAGGTATGAGGGCTGAAAATTGCTTTCACATTTGAACGAAGTTATTGCCTGTTCGGGGATAGTTTCATAGTTGAAACTGTAACCATAACTCCAGTGGATTAACCCTAAACTCCAGTAGGTAGCGTTCATTGTTGACTATTCTTTCTTTTCTTCATTCCCCTGAAATGACAGTCTTACCACTAAAACAGTTAAGTTACCGGATCGAGTTCAGCCCTTGTCACAATAAAGCCTGCATGTTAAACATTACCAAAACATATTATCAAATTCATCATGCCGTGGCGCGAGTTTTATTGTTCAAAACTCGCGGGTTAGTCGATCATTGGCTATTATATATATATATATATATATAATATATAGTATATATATATATAATATTATATATATATATATATATATAGTATACTATATATATATATATATATATATACTATATATATATTATATATATATATATGAGAATTATTTTTGCACAAAATTAATTTTTCAAGTGTTTGATAGGTATGGTCTTTCAATTAAAAAATGTCAATAAAAAGTTGCTGAAAACAATAGTTAAACTTAAGAGTAGTTCGTATCCTGTCTGCTAAGTACGTTCCATTTGTCTTTGTAAATATTTGCAAGCAAAGAAAAAAACTCCTTCACATTTTTACATAAGAAGAAAAACTTTTTTTCCTCTATTTGCGAGCTTTCTTTCATTTTAACCGCTCTTGTTAATTTTTTTCAATCTCACTCATGAAGTTTTTCTCAATTTTATGAGCGAGAATTTCTTTAATGTACAATCTCGGCTCTTTGTTCTTTTTCGGGGAGAAAATACATCTTCTTTGATTAGGAAAATTAAGTATTACGACAGCGTTTCTAAAACGTTGAATTGCAGAAATTAGGTGTTCAAAGAAAGAGAGAATGAAATTATACATGCTTGAAAATATAGTTTAACTTTTTTTTCTCGTATTAATGGATATGGATGAATTAAAACTCAACTTATGTTATTAAATAAGCATGTTTCTTTTGTTGTAAATTTTTACTTTGAGTCAGCTCCTTTAAGCATTTGAATTGTTCTATTACTTGACGACTATTTCATTCTTTTTTTTTTTTTTTTTTTGAGCAATCACGATTTCTTATTGTTCTCACTTAACTGTTTTGATGTCCTATCATTTTATTATCCCACCGCCCACCCCTCCTCACCATCACCGTCGACCGGCTCCTCACGATGCTGCTCCTCTAGCGAAAACCGTCTCCAGGTTGCGTCTATATCCTACACTTACACCCATACATACTCAACTACACACACACGCGCATACATACACAACTACACACACACACGCGCATAACATACACAACTACACACGCCACACGCGCATACATACACAACTACACACACGCACGCACACACACACAAACACACACATACACATACATACACTTACATACACATACACAAACACATACACACAACTACCCACATTATTCATGCCTGCACACAGACACAGACACATATGCCTACACACACATACACATACCCCCCCCCCCACACACACACATTCATATACACAACTACCCACACACTTATGCCTGCACACAGACACAAACACACATGCCTACACACATACACATATCCCCTACACACAAACACACATACCCCCCCACACACATACCCCCCCCCCCACACACAAACACACATACCCCCCACACACACAACAAACACACCCGCCTACATACACACACTCGTGATTGCGAAAAACATAATTTGAATTCAAGATGTCAAAATTCAAAAATTTTTTTTTTTATTTGCACACGTAGCCATTTTTTTTCCTTGTTGAGTAAGCACATTAAAAAGAATCTACGGAGAAACGAAAAAATTGTCTTTGGTGCACATACCAGTATGTTAGCTGTGTTATGACTTACTCTCGTACTGTTTGAACCACGGATTGTATGTAATTCGGCAATCTGCCTAGTAAAGACGATTCCATCTGAATAAATCTAGCAGGGGAGAAGGGAAAATAACAATATGATTTTTTAATACACGCGTTTTATAATGTCACTAGTGCCCTTATTCATTAATTGCATTCTCAGAAATAAAATAAGGGGGAAACAAAAATAGTTACCATGGAAACAACAAAAAGAAAATAAAATAGTTTCATTTCGTTCAGGAACGTAAAAGTGAAATGATAAGCTCAAAACTTTGTTGTGAATAAATAAATGAATTAATTTTTGCCGTGAGAATATGGATCGAATATACTTTAGATTTAAAAAATGCTGTGTGAGCAAATTTTCATTCTTACAAAACTAAGGCTAAATAATAGAGAGGCAAAAATGCACATCTAAAAACAAACCAACTAACATCCCTGTAAACTGATACGTCCATTTCCGCCTATAAACCGGATATTAAGCCTTTCCATGTAATCGATTACCTTCACAGAAGCTGTTTTTCATCCCTAAAAAAGTTCTCGAGTGGCGTTAGATCTGGTGAATGTGCTGAATGCGACAACATCTCTTAGACCCAACTCAGCATTTGATCTTTTTCGTATTTGTAACTTTATCGTCCATGGCAGCAGAGCGTCTTCTTTAGAACTATACAAGGGCCGTGGGTAGCCTGATCGGGTAGGGCATTGGACTCGGGGCCGGAGGGGCTCGGGTTCGATCCCCCGCTGGTCGAAGACCCACCGTCGTCATTAAAGGGGACTGGGCGACGTTTAAATATGCTCGTGGTCTCAATGTCCTCCAAGTGAAACGATACCTTCTGGGGGTGCTAGTACCAGGTAGCTATTAGCTCTTGGACTAGTTCTAAATTCTCATTAACTGTTCGATCCGGTGATGGTGCTGCCATCTATCGGTATATAAAAAATAATGGAGGCAAGGCACTAGTATGCAGACCTCGACATATATACAGTTGTAGTCAGTTGTGACTCTTGAATAGAATAGAATAGAACTATTCACGTCAACCCGTATGACAATCCATCTGCTCTGCTCTGAAAGAGAGTCCCCTCCATGTACGCATTCTGCCTGCATTCTATTGGAATAAAGTAGTTAACCCCTTCACTGCATTTTGTATCAAATTTGATACATAATTTATTTTTTCCGTTAAAAAATATTTGAAAAACACTTCAGCATTTTGTTCAACGTTGTATCATTTTAGAAACATAAATGATAGACTAAAAAAAACTTTATTTATGTCATTTTAAGCGGTTAGATGGGCAGCTCCAGTATTATGATGCATCTTTAGTATTTAGTTATTCAATTTCTGATACACGTGGTGACACATTAATTCTGTTTTAGTATTTAAAAGGAGTCTTGCATATTGGATAGTCCCAAAAATTGCTTTCATAGGTATGTAAACATTGATAATTACTCATCAAAACGCTTTTAATTACTTTCTGAAAAACATAGTAGTGATTTTAACATTATGTATCAAAAATGATACACATGTGTAATAACATCACTTTTTTAGAAAATGGCGAAAAAACGATTTTTGACTCATAAGGAAATCGAAGAGTTGATGAACAAAGCCTGGAGTGATGCCTGGAGTGGGGGTATTTCTTTGCTTGAATAAGAAACAATAATTGTTTTAGAAATTTTCATGTTTAAAAAAATGTTATTATTTTACGTTTATATACGTTGTATCAAATATGATACATTAAAAAATGTCATTATTTTACGTTTGTACACGTTGTATCAAATTTGATACATTAATTAAATTTAATTTAATGATAGTAATATTTAACTTGGATTTTTTTTTGAGTATTTTTCTGTTGTTTTATATGATCATACATTTGCCTAAAAATATTTTTTATTCGAAAAAAAAAGTCGTGCATTAAAGGGTTAAACAGTACGCTTCTTAATTCTTTCAATCTAACTCCGCCCACGATCAAATTTGCGTTTTAACAAAGTAATTGCAGCTCTATCAACAAATCACTTACCTCAAATCCATTACAGTCAAGCCCGCTCATTAGAATACTGGTTCAAAAGAATTTTCCGCTTAATGTAACACATTTTCAGTGTACCAAAGCATTGATGTCTATTATTTTAATCCCCGTTTTGATGGCTATTCCGTTTATTAGAATAATTTTTCACGGAAAATTGGCTGTTCCGTTAAGCGGGCTAGACTGTATTTGTCAACCTATTTAAATACTTCAAAAATCTTGCTGAACATTTGTAAAAATCATATACATTACTCGATGATCAACTATTAGAAATCTGTATCATCTAAACAAATTTATGACACGTAGTTTTTACTTCCTTTTACAAAAAAGGAAGTATTGTTTTCGCGAAAAAAATGTCACTCAAAAATCGACTTTAATTTCCATTTTGCTCACACCCCCGAATAAATATTGAGTTTTTTTTTTCGACTCGACCACACGTGGATAAGTGCCTAAGAACGCATAGACACGCGGAGTATTCATTTTGACGATTCCCAAGTTAGTTACAACGAGTTTTCCCGTGACGTCTGTGAGTACGTATGTATGTATGTGCGTATGTATGTCGCATAACTCAAGTAGGGTATGTCCTAGAAGGTTGAAATTTGGTACGTAGACTCCTAGTGGGGGTCTAGTTGTGCACCTCCCCTTTTGGTTGCATTCGGGTGTTTCTAAGGTGGTCTATTTGCCCCTTTTTGTGGGAAATCATTGTTAATTTCAATAAACTCAAGTGTTGTTAAAATTTGGCGGACACTTGGCGATATATCGCTAGTCTTTTGGTCGCCAAGTTTTGTCGCCAATTTGGCGACAAATTTGGCGGTTTTTTTTTTTTTTTTTTTTTTTTTTTTTTTTTTTTTTAAATCTGGTTTGAATGTGGCCATTGTTGGTGATAGTTAGAGAGTTAGAGGGAGAATCACATTGAAATTACAATAATAGGGAAATAACATTAAATTTGTGCAAAAGGAAGTCATGTGATGCACACATCAGCTCGCTTTCTCTTCGTGTTGTAAATATTTGTTACAAAATAAAAATTTGTAAAATAGTTGTTACTATCATATTTGAAAAGGAAGAGAGGCGCTTACCACACAGCCCTCTTTCAATTGAATGAGCGAATGTGTACGCATGAAATATTTGAAAAACGCATGAAAATGTACGCATGAAAATTTGGCGAGAATTATCTCTATTAATTGTTCGAAATATTTTAAAGACGAACAGCGAATAATAGAAGCTCCAATTTAGCCTTTAAAGCAGAGCAAACTTTTAATAGTCTGCCTCTGAGAATCAAAAAAGATTTTTTCCCGGATCACTCAAATTACATCTTCGATATTGAAGAGCGAAAAAGACACTAATGACTTATTTTCTTAATTACTATTACTTAAATTCCCAATTAACCCTGTATTTTAATCTGTCCTCTTTTCAACAAACTGAAAAATGTCAGACAAAAATTTCATTGATTCTCCAAAAATAATTCTGCATTTTCTCTAACAGCTAATGAACAATCATTTGCCCTTTGGAACCCATTCCAATTATAATGTAATGGACTCTGATGAAAAAGAAAAGAAAAAAGCTGTAGGTTTTTACTTCCTTTTACAAAAAAGGAAGTATTGTATTCGCGAAAAAATTTTCACTCAAAAATCGGCCTTAATTTCCATTTTTCTCATCCCCGAATGAATGTTGAGTTTTTTTTTTCGTCCCGACCACACGTGGATAAGTGCCTAGGAACCTACAGGCACCCGAAGTATCCATTTTGACGACCCCCGAATTAATTACAACGAATTTTCTCGTGACGTCCGTATGTATGTGCGTATGTGTGTATGTATCTCGCATAACTGAAAAACGGTATGTCCTAGAAAGTTGAAATTTGGAACGTAGACTCCTAGTGGAGCCTAGTTGTGCACCTTCCCTTTTGGTTGCATTCGGATGTTCCTAATGGTCTTTTGCCCCTTTTTGGGATGAAATCATTGTTAATTTCGATGTAAACTCGAGTGGTGTTATAATTTGTCGGACACTTGGCGATATATCGCCAGTCTTTTGGTCGCCTAGTTTTGTCGCCCACTTGGCGAAAAATTTGGCGATTTTTTTTTTAAAATTTGGTTTCAATTTGGCCACTGTTGGTGATATTTAGAGAGTTAACAATTGAATCACATTAAAACTGCCAATAATGAGAAAATGACATTAAATTGGAGTAAAAGGAAGTCATGTGATGCACACATCAGCTCGTTTAAATATGCAAATTACATGTCCTTTTAAGAATCGTAAATGTAAACATACACAGAAGTCAAACAACTTTTGAGTGTATTTCACGAACTAACAGTTGTTTCAGAGTAATGATGTTGCACAAATAGTATGATACTTACTCTTTTTATGATAGTCATTTCTGAGAAATATTTTTATCAGAAACATCTTACCAAAGCAACTGTAAAAAGACGCATAACGTTTTATCTTGCACCATGCAAAATAGAGAAAAAAAAAATTAAAAATTAATTTGAATTTTGACATCTTGAATTCAAATTATGTTTTTCGCAATCACGAGTGTATGTTTGTGTGTGGGGGGGGGTATGTGTGTTTGTGTATAGGGAGTTTGTGTGCAAGCATGTGCGTTTGTGTCTTTGTGCTGGCATAAGTGTGTGGGTAGTTGTGTGTGGGGGGGGGGTATGTGTATGTGTGTGTGCAGGCATGAATGTGTGGGTAGTTATGTGTATGTGTGTGTATGTTTTGTGTGTGTATGTGTAGTTGTCTGTATGTATGCGTGTGTTTATGTGTATGTAGGTGTATGTGTGTGTATGTGTTTATGTGTATGTGTGCGTGTGTAGTTGTGTATCTATGCGCGTGTGTGTAGGACATGGATGTAACCTGGAGACGGCTTTCGCTATAGGAGCAGCATCGTGAGGAGCTGGTCGACGGTGAAGGTGCGGAGGGTGGCGGTGGGAAAATAAAATGATAGGACGCCAAAAACAGTCAAATGAAAGCAATAAGCAATCGTGATTGCTCAAAAAAAAAAAAAAAAAACGAAAATGCCCAAAGGTTCTTTTGCGCTTTGGTGTAAATGCTACTTTAAATATTAAACGAGACAAAACATCAGCATTTTTATGGTGAAATATATTTGCATTTCTCGGTTCAACTTCACGTAAACGTAATTTACCATACAAGCAGATAACGTCAAGAACTTGCTGCTGCAATAATAGTTGCCCTATAACACTGCGAAGCACACAATTTCTTGTGACTATTTTCAGAAGAAAAAAAAAATCTTTTCCAAGTCACCACATTCCGAATTGTTCTAAAGGCACGATCTCTCAACACTCAATCCCCTCCTCGCGTTCGGGCGCCTGCACCTATATTTGCATCGCGTGCACCTTTCTAAGCGACTGGAAATTGAAGAAGAAGCATTTGCATTTGTAATACGACTTTTTGAGTCTCTGAAGAAGATGTTTTCCAAAGTAGTTTTAGTTCCATCATGCGAGTTGAGTTGAAAAGCTGATTTTTTTGTTTATTTTATCTCGTTGTTTGAACTGGAAGGGCAAAGAAATCTTTTAAAGTTTACGTTTCGTTATTTTATTTTTTATTTGCTGTTTGTTACCACTTTCAGCGGCAGTCAGAAGTTTGAAAGAAATTGTTTCGGTATTGTAGTGTTTATTTGCGTTTTAGACAATTGGAAAACAATTGGGGGAAAATCTCCACTTCCCTAACAAATACATATTGGTGTATAATACCAAGTGATCTTAATGTTTTTTGAACAATCACGATTGCTTATTGTTCTCACTTGACTGTTTTGATGTCCTTTGATTTTATTTTCCCACCGCCACCCTCTGCAGTATCACCGTCTACCGGGTCCTCACGATGCTGCTATTATAGCGAAAGCCGTCTCCAAGTTGCGTCCATATGCTACACACACGCGCAGACATACACAACTACACACACACGCGCGCACACACAAATACATACACCTATACACACATTTCATCACTCAAGAAGTAACGTTGCCTTAACTGTTGGTAATCATGGAAACTTCTCCATATTCTTGGGTTTCATTATCTTTTATACTTTTCTTCAGAAAACGCCGAATTTTCCAGCTTTTTTTACCCCAAGACAATTTTTGTACTTTGTACATATACTTGCGCTACAATATGCTACAAGTACCCCACATTTTTCCTAAAAAAAAAGACAAAAAAACACATTTCTTTTAAAAAACACAAAAAAGCTTGGGTCCATGTTTTTTTTTTTAACGGTTTTTTGCCAACCCTGATAAAGACGTTTAAAATTATAACTTGTTGCTGCTATACGTTGTAACAACACGTAATGACAAAGATGAAACACAGAAATCTACTATTTCTTAGAATATGGAAACGAAACGTAAATGTATAGCCTAGAGAACCTAAGCTTTAAAATACGTTTTTAATAATTCAACGACTTTGAAGGCACAATGTCTTTTTAAAATGCTGACGGATGCTCTTACAACCGGAGCACGTTTCTGCAAAACTTTTAAATCGAATTTCACCGGGGAAGAATTGAAATCTCATATGGAGGCTTACTTCCGCGACAGCTTCATCATAAGGCCTTTTGTTCTTTCTTGCTTTTCTGAAGGAAAGGGGATGTACGTAGCAGAAATTAAATGGCCGCTCTTTTGTATTATGCGAGGATTCGTAAGGTACAATAAGATTAGGGGCTGTATTTCAAAGCATGCATTAGCCACAATATTGCTTCAAATGAAAGAGAGTTAGAATTGTGGTAATGTGTCTTATAAGCAGTGGCGCATGTGGGGTTTTGGGGGTGCAAACACCCTCAGAGTCATTGGTTTTAACATAAATGCAAATTCTAATACAGTAGTTTATGCATATGAAAGGGCTGTTTCGATCCAAAAAAAACTTTCAGAAGATATTTTTGATCAAAAAACCCCTTTAGAAGGTATTTTTGATCAAAGAACCCCTTTCAGAAGGTATTTTTGATCAAAGAACCCTTTCAGGAGGTATTTTTGATCAAAGAACCCCCTTCAGAAGGTATTTTTGATCAAAAAACCCCTTCAGAAGGTATTTTTGATCAAAAACCCCTTTCAGAAGGCACTTTTGATCAAAAACCCCTTTCAGAAGGCACTTTTGATCAAAAACCCCTTTCAGAATGTATTTTTGATCAAAAACCCCTTTCAGAAGGTATTTTTGATCAAAACCCCCGCTTCAGAAGGTATTTTTGATCAAAAACCCCTTCAGAAGGTATATTTGATTTAAAAAAAACCCTCTTCAAAAGGTATTTTTGATCAAACACCCCCTTCAGAAGGCATTTTTGATCAAAAGACCACCTACAGAAGGTATTTTCGATCATAAAAAAATCCTCTAGTAGGTATGTTTGATCAAAAAAAAAAAAAAAAAAACTCTCCAGAAGGTATTTTTGATCCAAAATTCCCCTCTAGAAGGTATTTCTGGCTACGCTAGTGCTTATAGGCTGTCAGAATTGTAACTATACGTTCTATTAGAACTATAAGATCCTACTTCCTGACATCCAGTAAAACTAAAAATCTCGATGTCTCTCTGTCTCATTTAGTTCAGTTCTAAATTATTTCAAATGTCGTTTAAAACAAGTCTTTTATTAAAGTACTAGTGGTACCCGCACGGCTTCGCCCGTAATAGAAAAATTAAAAGGTCTTTTGGTTCGCCTGTATTTACAAATAATGTATTGTGAATTTTCTCGTCAATTGGCTTGTACTCATGTTACGGTTACATGTTATGATAATTTCGTATCTCGCCAATTGGCTTGTGCCCATGTTACGGTTACACGTTATGATAATTTCGTAATTTATGATAGTTTTTTTTTCTTAAAATTGGAATAAAAAAAGAACCACATCGAATTTTCGAAAAATCGCTTCGAGGTGCACACCCCCATGCTACATACTAACTTTGTGCCAAATTTCATGAAAATCGGCCGATTGGTTTAGGCGCTATGCGCGTCACAGACATCCTACAGACATCCTACAGATATCCTACAGACATCCAGACATATTCCGGACAGAGAGACATTCAGCTTTATTATTAGTAAAGATGAAACTACTACCTATTATGTAAACGATGCTAAATTCATTCACTTAAAGTGATAGGTGTTACATTTCAGTAATTTCTAACTTTCACCGATAAAATTTTTTAATCAAGCACTTTTTTTCAGTACGTAGAAAAATGTAGCGCTAAATATAAAAAAACACCTCCTTCTGTCAAAAATTTGTGTGCTTCACAAATGAATAAAAAAGAAAATAATAAAAACGAAACAAAATTTTCTGTCGTAAAATTCTATGAAAAATCTGTTAATTTTTAGCAGAGTAAACTAGTATGTTGTGGCCATCACAAAACTTTCTTCTATATTTTTTTTTTTTCTGATCCCTCCCCATGCTTGACGAGGAAGCAATATTCCCAACAAAAACAAAATGACACATGCAAAAACTTGACGACTATCCCAATGTCTGAATTATTGCAAAAGCAAAGCAAAGAGCGAAAATTGAAAGTTATTTTAAAAGCCTTGCTTGAATGAATTACAAATATTTTATTTGTTAACAAACATAAGATGTCAACAGTTCAAAATTTTAAATCATTGAGATAATATTTCCTATCATTTAAATACAATTAAAATCACGAGAAATACGCAGACGACAATCTATTACGATTTATCTTTCTTATTGTTGCATTAATAAAAATATTTTTATTCGCAAAAAAAAAAAAAAAAAATCAACACCTCTTGGAGCGATCGGCGTCAAAATAGAACCAAAGCCTGTTTACATATGGATTCACATATATTCCAAATTTCAACCAGAACGTAGTATTACTTCTTGAGATAGGGCACTCAAAATGGAAAAAAAGAACGGGTGATTGCGCTACCCCCCTTTTAGCTGTTGACACAAAAATAAAATCAGTTCTTATACCCACTAAGGGCTACTTGCCGATAAATTTTTCTTTCATTCCGTTCATTATTTCTTGAGATACAGCAGTCACAATTGACGACAAAAAACGCTCTACAGCTCAACCCCCGTTTGAGTTATTGACACCAAAATTGAATCAGCACCTGTTCCTGTTAATACCAACATATGGACCAAATTTTGTTTGATTCCGCCAGTTACTTCCTGAGGAATAGCAAGCACGCGTAACTCGAAAAACATCCCATTGCTCCACCCCCCTTGGAGGAATTCGCGCCAAAAACTAATGGGCACAAGTTCACATAGGGGCACATATGTGTACTAAATTTCGTTCGATTTCATGCGGTAGTTTTTGTTGTAGAGCGGCCACAAAAAACTGGTCACACACAGACGTGACACACATACATACACACACACACACACACACACACACACACACACACACACACACACACATACATACATACATACACACACACACACAGACAGACAGACATTTTCCAAAAATGGTCGAAATGGACTCAGCACACCTCAAAACGTTCGAATCCGTCAAAATTCGAAATTCGAAAATTTGCACGAATCCAATACTTTCTTCTATATATTAGATATAGAAGAAAGTAAAAAAGCGTGTAATCGTTTTTCGGTTAAAGAAAAAGAACAAAAATTTGATATCATTGCCAAACTAGATTAAAATAATACTTTAAAAACATTGAAAATGGTAATAAAATAGTAACAGTTGAGTGATGGCTAGTACAAAAACGTGTCCATAGGTCTTTGCTTGTGCAAAAAATACTATAATTCACAGATTCAAAACTGCTCTGCCGTTCCGTAACACAGGTTGCGTCTTGGGACCAGGCATACATCCTGGTTTCAATCTTCATTTAGAATTTGACGAACTGATAGTAACAAAGAAATTTGGGATTACGTATACACACAGGCTGCTCTTAATTATTAGAAACATCATTCACATCATCACATCACTCTCTTTGAAAATAGCTCAATTTTTTAAATTTTATTAAATTTAGGTTTTCTGATAAATCTCCAGTCTCTCGTCATTGAACAGTTACCAGAAAACCCGATTTTAGGGAAGCAGGAGGGGCGCCCTTAACTTTGTAAGCCCTCAGACAACGCCCTCAGGCTTTGTAATGTATTAACATCAAATGGGCATAGCTTTTCTGCTTTTCAATAATGTTACAAATTCTGTAAATAGTAACTATTTTTATGATTAATTTGCTGTAATTTAGCTAAATTTGGCGATTACTAAATTATCATTCATCTAAAAGTATTGTAGCAACGTAACTTGTAAATAGTTTCTTGTAATGAATATACAGCCCCCGTACATTTGGCTGAAGTATAGGTCCCCTCATTTCTGAATGATAAAATTTGTGAATGGAAAGAAATAAGAAAGTGTAGAACGGTGTAGCATTTTCTGAAATAGTTGAGAGTTCTCTTTCGATGTTTATAAAATAGCCGTTACGCATGATAAAAAGTCAGTTTCGATTGAGAATTTGTACTGAGAGTGTATTAGCTCTGTTTATTGCGAGGCATTTCGCTGTGTTGTTTTGCGTATTTGGATGTAAATACGTGTGTAACCGTTGAGTTTACGGTTTTGAGTAATATTTGCTGAATCGCTGATGATTAATTTAGCAGTTGTTAACGATCTTTCCTGTACATAGTGTAAATAAATTTCCTGTGTGTTCTCAAGAACTGTGTCTTCATTTCAAGAAAGTTGAAGTCGCACCGGAACCTTTAACAATATAACTTGCATCGAGCACATGACGGACCTATTAATCTATTGTCATCTTTGAGGCATCTAGGGGGCAAAATAAACTTATTAGCGTATTCTTCTTCCTTTTCCCCCGAAATCAAATATTGTTTTTCTGTTCTTTGTGTGTGTGCGTGTGTGTGTGACAACCTAGTTGGCATCCAACCATTTTGGCCAAAGACAAAGAGATTGGGTATGTGTAAAAAATCATAACGACGTCAAATTGAAGAAATCTGAAGAGAACTACATACACGTGTTTCGGGGTTTAAAGATACCCCTTTTTCAATGTAGAAAAATGAGTTTTTGGATTTAGAGATACCCAATAAAAGCTTTTATTGGATCTCTTTTCATTCAAAAGCTCACTTTTCTGCGTTGTGAAAGGTCTTTCTTGAAACTCCGAAACACGTGTATGCAGTTTGTAAATCTAGGCGATTTAGCGTTGTTATATTTTCTTTTACTTTTCTGTACAATGGTATTTTTTTATCTTTGGGCATTTGTGGTGAATTGTGTGCGATTTCCCATGAAATTACTTGTAACGAAAACAAAATGGTCCATTAAAAACACCGGCAGCCAACGAATGATGAGTAATAAGTATATTATATCACAAGAATTTATCATACGGATACTAAAAAAAAACATCCCTATTGTACTTTTTCCCCCAGAAAGAGCAATAAAGCGAAAGAAATTTTCATTCATTCTTCTTTTCTTTACCAAAAGCGTATTTTAGTTGTCACGGAACCTCCTCAAATTGGACTCCCCTTGAAATGCAGATTCTTTAGGGAACAGTAGGTTTATAGCAGCTTTTGTAGATGTGACATTAGTCTTTCGCTCCGCTGATGACGTCATCCGTCAACGTCATCTGATCTCCTTAATGGGCGTGTCCCACTGGGAACCTGTGAAATATTAAACGACTTTCCAACGCCTTCCCCATAAAACCACGGGATGCCTAAGTACCTCAGTTAATCTTATTTCTTTGCACATTTTCTCGGAGAAAAATAAAAGAAATATTTCAATAACTATTTTTTATCATCATTGTATTTTATATTTGTTTTATTTTATGCATTCGTTCAATTATTTTATCGTTGGTTACTTTATTTCTTATGCATTCATTTTCTTAATACCGTAGAACCTCTCAATAAGGGACACTAATGGGACCCGAAATTATGTCCCTTAAGTAGAGGTGTCCCTTCTTTGGAGGTATTTTAGTTTATACATGCAGTGTGTTTATTCAGTATAATTTTGTTATGAAGTTACAAACACTATTAACACTTAAGATTAAATACTTTTCATTTTTCATGCACAACTAAATCAAATTCACACTTTATGATTTTTTAAATTGTTCATTATTTTATTAATTACTAGTGGTACCCGCAAGGCTTTGCCCGTAATAGAAAAGTCAAAGGTCTTTTGGTTCGCATGCATATTTACAAATAATGTATGGTGAATTTTCTCTCCAATTGGCTTGTGCCCCTGTTACGGTTCCACGTTATGATAATTTCGTAATTTACTCGTCCATCTTATGATAATTTTGTTCTTAAAATTGGAATAGAAAATGAACCACGTCGAATTTTCGGAAAATCGCTTTGAGGTGCACACCCCTATGCTACAAACTAACTTTGTGCCAAATTTCATGAAAATCGGCCGAACGGTCTAGGCGCTATGCGCGTCACAGAGATCCAGACATCCTCCGGACAGACTTTCAGCTTTATTACTAGTAAAGATAATTGAGTTAAAAATTTGGTAAGTCTAAAGTTTTTACCCATAAAGCAATAGTTTTGAAGTAATTCATTGCATGAATTTGCTTCATGTCATGTGATTTACATTGCAAGACACTGTGAATTACAATTAGTGTTCACATTTCAATTTTTATATGAAAATCCAGTCAGATTCTGTGCCCTCTCCTTTGGCCCTGAGCCTACTTGAATAAATGTGGGTGGACAACTCATGCATGTCACTTTCAGCAAGATTTTTACAATGTATAATACTAGTTTCATCAACATATGTTAATGTTCAACTCTCCTCAATCAATTTTTAAAGGAAATGTGAAACTTGAATTCCAGTAATTTCACTCTTTCTTATGCACTTGTACATAATTTTTTGTAATTTTGTATTTTCTATGAATGTCCCTTAAATAGAGTGTCCCTTATTTAAAGGCAAATACGAGGAAGTCCCTATTCAAAGGGACTGGGACTAGAAAAATGTCCCTTAAATAGAGGTGTCCCTTATTCGGAGGTGTCCCTCAAGGGAGGTTCTACTCTATGTATATAACTAGAAAGTCGCCCGTCAAGGTATGACGGGTGAAAATCGCTTCTACATTCGAAGGAAGTCATTGCCTGTTTAGTGATAATGTGATGGTTGAAATTGTAGCCCTAACTCCAGTGGATTAACCCTAAACTCCAGTAGGTAGCGCTCATTGTTGATCATTTTTTCGTTTCTTCATTCCCCTGAAATGACACAGTCTTACCAGTGAAGTAGTTAAGTTACCGGATTGAGTTCAGCCTTGTGACAATAAAGCCGCTCCCTGAATGTCAAACATTACTAAAACATATCATAAAATTATCTTGCCGTGGCGCGAATTTCATTGTTGAAAATCACGGGTTACTCGATCATTGGCTATTATATGTGTATGAGGATTATATATAAATTTGGAAATGACGGAGAATACATTAAATGAGAAATAAAAATAAAATAACATTTTGCTAGCCGACAGGGCGGTCTATAAGGTTTGGTGTTGACCTCTGAAGTTACAGGTTCAAATCCAGCTTAAGTCGACGGATTTTCAGGATGCGTAAAAGCGTCAGCGTCAATTTCGCATGAATATGCGGCATGTTAACGGTTCCATTAAAATCATTTTTAGTTTTGCTCACTCTCATCTTAATTAAATGCCAAGTGCAATTTCAAATCCCGTGAGCCCAGGTGCCTCCATCTGGTGGGAAACTGGGCGTCAAATTTTTTAAGTAGTAATGGTTACTCGACGTTAAATCCCGGTTATCACAAATTTGCCATTTCAACTGCGCTTGCGCGCGGACTTAGCTGATTTGAAAAATCTTGCTAAAATTGATTACAAACATTTTAAGTTTGTTAATAAATATGAGATAGCAACAGGTAAAACTTAGAAATCACAAAGCTTTCTCTGATTTAGTTTTTAGGCATCGGTACAGATTGAGTTTTGCGTCTTAATTATTAATGGATTTCTATCAAACAAAGGCCATTTTCAGGGCCAAATTTTTAAATACAAAGACGAACCCTCAATCTAAATAAAAATGTATAATATTAAGCTGTTTACGGCTAACGTAAAATATCCGCAAAAGACAAATATCTATTCTCTTATTCCAATCATTTTTGAAGTACACAACGTGTTTTACGTTTATGTTAAATAAATATTTCCGAACCAATAAATAAGTGTCATTTTTCTCTTTACATTACAAAGATTATCAGTTATTCATATCCGTAGTTTCATATAATATATCACGAAATCGATGTGAAAGTATTCTAATCGCATTCATTAATTTATTGGAACTCTAGCTGAGCCTAAATATAAACAAGCAACACGAAATCTTAAAACAGAAAGGCCAAAAAGGCAAATTTGTGATAACCGGGATTTAACGTCTCGTGTAATGGTTAGCTGTCGATAGTGGTGCCACGTAAAAGAATGGATGGGAATGCACTATATCTGCAAATGGCCAGAAGCTGATACACAGCGCCAGTAAAAATAAGATTAAAAACAATATCGGGGGGGGGGGGGCGTTTTGTGAAGTGTGACACTTTGTGACAAAGGAGAAGAGTCAAACATGATGACGAAATGTGTGACGTCATTCATATACAGACCCTAAACCTAAGGCCCGTATATATACGAGCCGACGCATCAGCTTAAGATCAGCCTTTTTGGATCGGAGCGCGTGTTTGAATGGTTGTCTTTTCTGGCGAGTTATCTCGTTGGTGATTGTTCACTGTAGGCAATTATAAGCGGCACGTGAATTGTTTGTAAAATAAAATATTATTTTCTGCAAATTTGGCGAAATCCGAAACTTTGCTGTGGTAACCCGAGCAGTGCAGCAATGAAAAATCCGATCCAAAATTGCTAAACTTAATCTGATGCGTCGGCCTATCTATATAGCGGCTCTACCTAAACCATTCAAAGAATCAAAATTTTGATTTTTTGATTTCCACCACTTTTGCTCTCAACGGTTCTTGTGGCATTGCATTCTTTGCTTGCGATATTTCGGCTTGAAGTACTTTCACCCAAACCGCTGTGTCAAACATGCACAGCTATGTTATCTTCTTTACTAATAATAAAGCAGAAAGTCTCTCTGTCCGGAGGATGTCTGGATGTCTGTAGGATGTCTGTGACGCGCATAGCGCCTAAACCGTTCGGCCGGTTTTCATGAAATTTGGCACAAAGTTAGTATGTAGCATGGGGGTGTGCACCTCGAAGCGATTTTTCGAAAATTCGATGTGGTTCTTTTTCTATTCCAATTTTAACACTCCGTCGGGCGCAATATGTTGTAGAACACGATCGGGCACATTGAGTCTGGGAAGCACACTTTGATCTACTGATCTTTGATCTACTGATCTACTGATGCATGTTCACATTTTCTTACGAAAAAATTGTCAACTACAAACTCCAAAGAAGAGAAATAAAACAGTTTTTCATGATTTTCGAATGTAACATAAGTTTATTTGAGAAAATGAATATACATTTTTCCATGAGCTATTGAGGGGCGTGGCTAACTAAAGAATTCGAGGTGTGCCTAATAGATCAGTTGCGCCCGACCGAGTGTTAAGAAAAAAAAGTATCAGAAGATGGACGAGTAAATTACGAAATTATCATAACGTGGAACCGTAACATGGGCACAAGCCAATTGGCGAGATACGAAATTATCATAACGTGGAACCGTAAGATGGGTACAAGCCAACTGGCGAGAAAATTCACCATACATTATTTGTAAATATACAGGCGAACCAAAAGACATTTTGATTTTTCTATTACGGGCAAAGCCGTGCGGGTATCACTAGTTTTCAATAAACCCACGTGATAGCTTTCCCACGAGAGGCGGGTTCATTTTTGATGTTTTATAGCGAATTCCAAGCGTTACAGATCGATGAAAACGCGCACGCTATCAGAAGCAAGCGATCACAATCAAACAGAGAAGAAGCAGACGACTTCATCGCGTTCTTTTTCGTTCCGAGGCGCTGGAAAGAATGGGTTCTTTTGTGAGAAGAAACATCTGTTGCAGCGCTCCTGAAATTGTAGACTGCCGGCCTTGCTGCTAAAAGCTCGGGGCAGGATTCGATGGCACAAAGGAGATCCAGTTACATAGAGAGCGCTAGAAATAAACATGGTGGAAAAGAATACACAAATTAATAGGCAGAGAGGCTTGTGGTTATTAATAACTGACTAGCAACATACTGGTTGTACAACAGAATGGATATGGAGGGCGTTCTGTAAAGCGCCGAATGAATGATTTAACATTATCTAATGATATTAAAAATATTTCTTTTATGTATATTTTCATATATTTTCATGTTTGTATGTACAGTCGGATCTCCATATATCGAAGTAGAATATTTCCGGAAAAAAATTCGATATGTAGAAATTTTGATACATAGAAACGATCTTATTTTATCGTACAAATCTCCTACACTAAAATTAAAGCTAATTTTCGGGTACAAAACCCAATTTCTAATTGATACGAGTATCGGATTAAATGAAAGTTGAAAAATAAAAAATTAACAGAAATTACACTTTTTCGCCTTCATACATCTTCTTTCTTCTGCAATTAACTTGATTCGCAACATGAAGGGGGTTTCGTTTTGATAGTGTAATCGAGAGAAAAGTAAAAAATCAATCTACTTCACTTGAATGATTTTTACTGCAGCTAAAAAAACTAGGAATGATAATCAACAGACAAAAGGGATAACTTGAAACTGATTTTACAGTGTTACTGGTTACAACTTAGATTTAAAATAAACTTGAGGGAATTTAAGAAGTCCAGAACGGAGCAACGACCTATCTATACAGCCCTCAACCCCAGATTCCTTATGAGTTTCGTAGCAACCTTTAGTGAACATAATTTTCTCCCCTAATTTTCATTTTTCATGAGACAAACAGTCTGAAGTGGAAAAAAAATCTACGAATGTCTCGAAAAAAATTTCGCGATATATAGAGATTTTTTCGATATATAGAAACAATTTTTCTATGTAATGAACATAGAAATTTGCTGTGATTTCGATGTATAGAAAATTTCGATATGTGGAAGTTCGATATATGGAGGTTCGACTGTATGCGTGTGAACGGCTTGGATTTATCCGTGAGACTCGGGCCTCATGAGCAAATATTTGGATATCCAAAAATAAGTTTTTTTGTCTTAAATATCTTTACTGAGTGAAATAAGAGCCTCCGAAATCTAAATTTTTCTTACCCTTCCCAGGATCATTTCTCCTGTATATGTTTCAATATTTCAGACTTGACAAATATTTTGCGATATGTGTTTGTTATTGTGTTTTTTGGTGACATAAATCGGTACCCTCTTTTTAAGCAGCAATTTTGATGTCTCATATTCAGTATAAATAGTTACTGTAAAAGTAGTTTTCACGAATGTTAAGATATTGGAGATTTTAGGAGCTACAAATTGCGCGATATTTTAAGAACAGAACCGAAGCTTGGAAAAAAAAAATGATTCCCAAGGTTTAAGTTTTTTGTAATTGCGATAGCCTTGCAAAAATAAGTGCTGTTATAGTATTTAACAAACTTTACAAAAGAATCATTTTGTGATAGTGTCAGGCTTCTAAATAGTTTTATACTAGTTGCGTTGCCCGGCTTTGCCCGGTGCACCTTGAAAATAAAAATTGTGTCAAGTGACGTATATTCAACAATCAGGCGAAAAAAATAAATAAAAAAAAACATCATGATTTCCCTTCCAAACAATGACGACAGATATTAAAATACTTTTAAGAAATTAAATCCAGAAAGATGGATTTAAAATGCGTAACCATGGAAACACAAAATAAAATAAGTTTAAGCAATTAAAATGCGAAAGAAAATGGTTCACAATTTGAATGGAATCGAGATTTCTTAAACTTGATTTAAAAAGGCTTGTAACTTTTTTTCCTTTCGAGATAAAAGCTTATTTTTTCGACCATAGGTCGAGTTAGATCTGGAGTAAAAAAAGGTCGCTTTTTCCAATGGCGTCAAAAAGAAAGCTGTGGGTCAATTCCTTCACTTTTAATTGATTTTTTTAATGAAGAAAGTAGTGACTAAATTTTAGCTAAGCCTGAAAAAAATTCGAGTTAAAAACGCAAATAATTCCCGCCGTAATAAAGTTAGAGCATTGAAACAAATTGCGTAGAACGCGGAAAATTCTACCTTTTCTAACGATATGTAATATTAATATATGCAAGTCATTTTTCACCCCCATATTTGAAAATTTATGTGTAAATTGGACGTAAATTGGAATAAAAAAAGAATTATTCGTCGAATTGTATTCGAACTGGTCTGCAAACCCTTTCAGGACTTAATGGAACAAACTGTGAAAATTTCAGCGCAATCGGCCGGGTAGTTCTCGAGTTTTGCGAGTTCAAACACACAGACGCTTTTTGGGGACTTCATTTTATACTAAGTAGAGATTACACTCAGTGAGACCTCCGACAATCATTTGCCATCTTCCTCACACTTTCTAGTTCAGTTCTTTTATGAATGTATGCATGTACGTATGTGTAGGGACTTTCGTTATGGGTTTTAGAAATAATATCCCTAAACTTTATTATACAGAGTGTTCCTTAACTTTGTCCTTTATTTTCAACTTTTTGTTAATTATGGTGGAATTTTTGTTATCCCCAAGTAACCTTGAAGTCTTAACAGTCATTACCATGGGCAGAACACCATCCATGTCTTAACACAGTAGCATTCTGTGCCATGTTCTCGCACATGTTTTCCTGCAAAACATCTCCAAATCTCCAACACTCCGCAGAACATGATTCAGAATTCAGCTGCGCTACGACATGGATGGTGTTTTGGCGATGTTTATGACTCTTGTGACTTGTTCAAGGGAACTATAGACAACAATCATGTCACTATAACTAATTTTGGGTTGAAAATAATGCGTGTATACGCCCACTTCCTTATTATAAACCAGTCTCAAAGTTTTTAGGTTGGTTGGTTGATTAAATTTTAATGGGGCAAAAGCCCTTGAGGGCTATACTACGCCACAAAGTTTTCAGGAAGAAATACCCCGTGGATTGAGAAAATAAGTCATCCGACCTCTGTAACTAGATTATGTTAGAACCAGGGGCATGCACAGGGGAGAGGGACAACGGACACCTGTTAGGCTGAGCTGACGGAGGTCCGAGCTTTTTTTAAATGAGGGGTGAAATATATGTAGAGACGTACGAGTAAACAATAAGGAGGGGGGCCTGTAAAAGTCATTTCTTACGGACCCCAAATCTTCTGTGCACGCACCTGGTTAGAACTTATCTACAGAAGATACAGGGTGTCCAGGAAAGGACTCCCTGATTTCAAAATTAAATGTCTCGAAAACAAAGGCCGATATTGGAATAAAACAAACGGCATATTTCTTGTGAAACCCATAAAAATCACGTACAGAAACTTGGAAATTAGTTTAAAAAATTGCTAATAGGGGGCGCTGCACGCTGTTATTGCAATGGAAATCCCCATAAATAGTGCTGCGAAGGGGTAAGGCGCTTCAGCAGTAGTTTTGCCTCTCAGAGACACTTACATTTTCGCTAGAAATTATCGTCCAACCTCTTCGCAGCACTATTTATGAGGACTTGTATTGCAATTACAGCGTGCAGCGCCCCCTCTTGGCAATGTTTGTTACTAATTTCCAAGTTTACTTACATGATTTTTATGGGTTTCACAATAAACATACCGTTTATTTTATTCCAATATCGGCCTTTGTTTTGTAGATATTTAATTTCGAAATCAGGGAGTCCTTTTCTGGACACCCTGTATATCTTTAGAGGATATACATATATCACGCGAATCCCATACACCCTAGACTAGATGTGAAGAAAGAAATGTGCAAGATATTTCTTTGCTTGCAATCAAGTGCCTCATTTTGAAAACCTCTCTTTCAGTGGGTCGACTCTTCACCAGTCCGGCCTCCCACAACCAGTCGGAGGTTGAGGCACTGCTGCTGCGAAGCTCCTACATGCGCGGCAGGGGCTCTTGGACGCCCAAAGCGTGCGCCCCGCGCCACAGAGTGGCCATCATCATCCCTTATAGGGACCGCCTAGAGCACCTGTGGACTCTCCTCTACACCCTGCACCCCCTCCTACAGAGACAGCTGGTCGAGTACAGAATATATGTGGTCGAGCAGGTGAGTAAAATACTTTTATAGCCATAAGAGCAGTGCTGTTAGTTATTTTCTTAAGATATATCTACTACTCTACTCTACTAAGTTATCAAAGAATGCATCGGTTACAATTACAGTGGTGGTAAAATAATATAATAGTTCAAAAAACTAAAAAAAAACACGCTTTCGTAGCAAAATGAACTAAAAAGTGAAAAATAATCTTTGGATGAAAGTAGTTGACCAATCACTTAGTTTTAATGTTATACAAAAAAGCGTGGGGTGCTGTCTATTTACATTTTTGCTTGGACAACAAATGGAAGAAATTCAAGACAACTGATAAGAAGCCCCCCAGCTTTTTTGTATTACATTAAAATTAAGGGATGGGTCAACTACTTTCATCCAAAGATTATTTTTCACTTTTTATTTCATTTTGCTACGAAAGCGTGTTTTTTTTAGTTTTTTGAACTATTATATTATTTTTCTGTTTTTTAGTCTTATGTTGGAGAATTATCAGGCGACGAAATTATTTATAAACCGAGTGCGAGGTAATATCTTAAAGTTAAGACAAGGGCACCCCGATGGGAAGCTACTGTGAGTCATCGATGTATGTTTGCGGAAATCATATTTATATTACTTTGAAAATTTGAGAGGCATTTGAATAAAAGTTTTGTTCAACAATGGTCTGATCAGCAATGAATTTCCAATTGAAGACTCACCTAAATTTTGGCATGAAATTAGTTAAAAACAATTATATTTCATGTTCTAATTACCTTGGAACATTGGAACAAATTTTGTCTGATGCAGAAAAACTAAAGGTTTTTGTAGATATTTTTAAATAATTTTTGCGAGCATTTTTAATGTTTTTTTTTTTAATTTTTCCTTTTTCACATTGCTGGATTTATGCCAAAATATTGATTAAAATTGGAGGAAACTAACAATTAAAAGAGTTAATTAATAAAATTGATTATAGAATATTGCATTGTCATCGGGTCTGAGGTCGCGTGCCAAGTTTCAAAAGAATCCGATCGCAGGAAGTGGCCGAAATTTGAGTTGCAAGATTCCGTTACAAGATACATACATACATACATACATACAGGTGAAGCTAATAAAAGCGTGTTAAAAAATTGCATCACCCGCGCCGCAAAGGAGACGAATATCATCCCGACTGCATTCAACACACAGTCAAGCATCCCGTATCCCAGAAGATTTGGGGATGTATTTCTGATCAAGGAGTTGGTGGGTTTCACTTTGTGCAAGGAACAGTAAACGCGCAGGTGTATATTGGCATTTTGGAGGAGAAATTGCTTCCTACTATCCGGGATCACTTTACTTCAGTTCCAGACGTCATTTTCCAGGATGATTCTGCTCCGTGCCATAGGGAAAAACTGGTAAGTAACAATTTAAAAACCTTTGTCCTATCATTATAGTCTAAGAGCTAGCAACGTTTTCGAGATAGAATTTTAGGAAAGCTGATTTCTCTATATATTTTTCCCTGTGACGTATCGAACAGCGTGCATGCTGTCTGGCGGCCGTTAAACGCTGCGTTTATTACTGCGCATCACATCTTTAGAGGTAAAAATATGGATTTTGAAATCATTTTAGTAAGAATCTTTTCTTTTTCAGGGAATTCTAAACACTTTTCGAAACACGAATTTAATATTGCCAGACATTTTTGCTGTTGCCAATATCATGCCAGATGATATTTTTTACGAAAAAAATAATTAAAAAAAAACTATTTTAGTATGTCTGTCATTTTAATATTATTTTACCTACATATGAATAAGTACAAAATTAATTTGACAGACATGAATTCGGTTGCGTACTCGACAGACAGACCGATAAGCTGAGACCAAACGAAAGAAGTATTCCTAGCGTGGTGCCCAAGTTTTAGGTCAAATTAGTCACCTCGCTTTAAAATTAAGAATTGCTTGTTGAATTCACACACATGTTGCCTATTTTTTGTTAAAATTTATGTAAAAAGTTAAGTATTTTCCATTTTGCGAGCGTGCCGCGCAGAGAACCACATCCATTTTCAATTTGCGCACTGTGATGTAATTCTTGTTGATCACTTACTGAAACAGGAAGGTAATAACGATTGTGGTGGCGCAATCATAGAGCTGAGATAAAAATTACAAAATTGTAATTTAAATCTTCAGTTAAAGCTTTTTTATTTTTTTTAAAATACATACATATATATATATATATATATATATATATATATATATATATATATATATATATATATATATATATATATATATATATATATATATATATATATATATATACATATATATATATATATATATATATATATATATATATATATTTTTGTAAAGGTCTATAATAGTGAATTGCTTGCTCAAGATCTTTTGAAGACTCTTTTCTGACTCCTTTTTTCCCTTCCTCGTCTGCCGTGTTTTACATTTGAACATTTAATATTCGCAACTCCAACGAACTATAGGGGGCACTGCAGTCACTGTCTAATGGCGGAATTAAAAACTAAAACAAACGCATGTGGTAACGAAGAAAATGCTAAAAGTGTTGTGATTTTTGTTGTTATGTATGATTTTTTCGCTTTATTCATTTGAAAAGATTTTTCAAAGTCTTTTGGTTATTCTGACCCATATAGAAAGAGATTAGAAACCAAAAAGTATTACGAAAGTAAACAATTAATGCAGAACACACAGCAAGTTGTTCTGAAGCAGCCATTTTCACGATGTTGAATTCGGAATTCATAAATTTTTGGTTCGCTTCGAACGGCATTTTCATTTTGTACCGTTTTTTCTATACATTAGTACATATTAAGTTCAGTTTCGTGACATTTCCGGCATTTGTTGACATTTTTGTCACATAGTGCACATACGTGGCAGACTGTCAAGAGTAACGTTTAACACTAGATAATTTATTTCTATGACTATATGATTGTATATCTAAAAAAATCATGCATTTAATTCATTCGTCATGAAAATGATTTACCTGATATGCGAAATCTTGTCAAGATACATTATTCTTTCACACAATTTGAAAACCATAACCCTATAAAAAGATTTTTGGCGAACTTTTATTTTTTATTGTTCAAATTCTTAACGTTCTTTCTGGATTTTTCAATCTGTTCTGCGATAAATATTTTCAAGAAAATTTATTTGCATACTGTCTATTTCAGTAGGATACTGTAGTAACAAAGGTTATTTAAATCACTTATGTGGAATTAGGTTAAGGAAAAGTGTCCAGTCAATGTTGCTAAGTTCGTTTTTTTTTTCATCGAATTGAAAAACTGATATTTATTCAAATTCACTCAGAACAAAATAAATAAAATGTGCACTCACAGTTTATATATGGTGGTAGTTTTCTTTTCAGTTGATTGACCATTATTTCTTTTTACTTATCGAATTCTGTAATCTTACTATCATTTTATTCCACTCATGATAAAAATTAAAAATGGTTTAACTAAAAACGCGAAATCTCGCCAAGGCTACTTTGATCGCACAATTCCAAAACTATAACCCTAAACAAATTTGGCGAAACCTTTCAGCTGAGAATAAAAGGAATAAAGTAAATTCTTTCTCGGTTAAACATTTTTCATTTTGTTCTACGATAATAAATTCAAGAAAATATTTTGCATACTGTCCATTCCAACTAAATGCTGCTGTAAAATATGATTAGTTAAATTAACTTAAGATTAAAAAAAACTCATATTCTTACAAATTCATACAAAACAATAAAAAATTTTACCTGGTATAACGTTATCCAATTTTGTTAATCCAGAGTTTTCTTGTTTACGCTTCCACCATTTAATACTTTTTTGAAAGAAATAAGGAAAACTAACATTATTTTGAGAAGCTCGAGAATACTATTAAGGGACGAATTAATTTCTGTTGTTGAAGGCGTTCTTAGACATGTTGAATGCGTTACTCAGAACAAACTGACCGCGTTTACGTCAACAGATACACATGGAGCGCAACGTGGCAATGTTTTAGTTGCATTCGCAGTTTTATAAATCACCGCAAGGTAGCGTATTCGAGCGCTGGAGTTCCGAATTTATAAAACATTACAAACGATATTTAAATTAAATAATGCAAAGAAAAAAGAACATTGCATACGATAATAGTCTGAAATGCTTATACTTCTTTGTTTTATTTAATTAAACTATCGTCTGAAATGTTTATGTATCTTTGCGTTATTTAACTTAAATATCGTCTGCTTTTTCTTATTTTCTTTGTAATATCAGCGAAAACAGAAATTAGATAGAACAGTGGAAATGTTTTGCTGGTATGTAAACTTTGTTTTTCTTACGCGTCTTTGACGAAAAATGTTACTGTAAATTTTCTCATCAATATGATTATTCTTAAATATTACTTTTAAAAATGTATTCAAAATTATCGTGAAAATTATGACAGAATAATGGCAAATAAAATGAAATGTTTATTTTGCAATGGAATAAATGAAAAAATAATAGTATTTGACGAAGGAAAATTGAAAAAATGTGAAGAAGTTTTGAGTGTTCGTGTTACATTCAACTTGAAATATAGTAATATAAAGTTACCCCAACAACTAAATACTTCTGATGGATACCACACACGATGTTACAAATCCTTTGCATCCTTGATGGCGAAGTATCGGAATATATCTGATGATAATTATGATTCATCAATACTCTTCCTGGCAGATCAAGTTCTTCTTCAACATTACCGAATAATCCAGTAGATGCAAGAGAGACTTTGTCATGTAGTGATGCCTGTTCAAGTCTTAGTAATGAAAGAGTCTGTTTTTTCTGTGAAAAGGATCGAAAACAAGTCAAAGGTAAGCAACAAAATTTACATTCTTCCAATGATGTCAAGATGCTTGAAAAAGTAACGCAGTGGGTTGAAAAATGCCAAAATCAAGAGTTGATACAAAAAATTAGTTATCTGAAAACCTCAAATGGTCCAATATTCTATCATCATTCATGTGAATTGGAATATTTCAATCATTACAAAAGAATAATTACTGATACTACACGAACCTCTTGGCATTGCGTAAGAGATATTCACAACACTGTTTTCGATAAAATTGTGTCAATAATTCAGGAAGACATAATTAAAAAAAAAGTTATTTGCTATTAAATTCTCTTTGTGACACTTATAATTATGAATTACAACAGGAATTAGTACTTCATCCTGAATCAGAAATAAATATGATGAAAAATCATCAGCTTGAAGAAAAAATATTAAAACAGTTCAAGCAAATAAAGATTATAACAAAATACAAAAAAAAGATTATTATGCATACTGATAGTAACTTATTAGAAGAAGAAGACTTTATGATGCTCGAAGAAAATGATCTCATCGATAAAGTTGCTTCGATTCTAAGAACTACAATTTTGAAAATGGAGAAAACAAAATTACCTGCTGCAATGAAAACAAAGGATTTGATAAATGGTGAATGCACAATTCCTGAAAAATTAGATCGTTTCTTTAAAGCATTGATTGGAGGTAAAGATATTCGTCGCAGAGATGGAGTTAATTGTCATAGATTGAGCAACTCATTGGCTCAACGGTACTGTGAAACCATCAAAACATATAACTCTGGGTATGACTGTCAAAAGTCTTACGAGTAGTCGAAAGATGATAAATATTTTGAATAGACTTGGACATTGTTGCAACTACAATACGTTGGAAGAATTAGAAATTGAAGCTACGATCTCATCCGTAACACGTTCTGAAATTTGTCCTCCTGACATCATTCGAAGTCCGTCATTATGCACAGGTGTAGCATTCGATAATTTCGATAGATACGTTGACACGTTAAGTGGAAAAGATACACTGCATGACACCGTAGGGATCATCTACCAAATTGTAAGTGATGATTACGATGTAGAATTAAACCCAAGCAATATAGATAGTAGTTTTGATATGTCACCACCACCAGCAAAAAGAAGACGGACGTTTAACGAAGAAATTCCTGAACTCCCTTCGTATGGAAATCGATTGCAGATATTAGAACATTTAACACCAGTTGAAGACAATGCATTAACTCGGCCCGTAAACTTACCTTTGATAGAAACAATAGATATGCTATACTTACTTTCACACGTCTTTCATGTGCCAAATACTCCAATGTGGACTGGTTTTAATTGTAAAATCATTGAAGATACTAGCCCCAAACAAAAAGTATCGTATCTTACGCCTATTAATTTTTCACCAACAAATGCAGCGGTGGTTAAACATACACTGGAACAGGCCCAAATCGTTGGAGAAGAATGTAATCAAAGGTACGTGCAAGTTACTTATGATCTGGCAATAGCTAAAATAGCATATAAAATTCAATCAACATCAAAGCCCCAATTTGATAATATCTTCATCCATCTTGGCTCATTCCATTTAATGATGGCTTTCTTCAAAGCTATAGGCGTTTTTATTAATGAATGTGGTCTATCGCATATGATGATTGAGAGCCATATTATTGCTCCTGGCTCAGTAAATGGGATAGTTGAAGGAAAGCATTTTAATCGTTGCAAACGTCTGCATCCGTTGATGGCTCTTGGCTTGCAAATGTTGCATTTTGATACATTTTTAAAGATGGACAAAATGGAATACTATTTTATGAAAGAGCAAGTTTCTGACCATCTCTTACATTACCAGGAGGTTAAAGTTACTTGTACATCTACGACGATAGAATTATCAAATAATGTATTATCGAGACTAATATCTGCTTATGAAAAATTCGTAGCAGAAACAAGACAAGGTAAACATGGGAAAACTGCTCAATTCTATATGATTTACATCCAGCATGTAAACTATTACATTACCCTATCAAGAAGTATACGAATGGGTGATTTCGAAATGTTTAAGTATGTAATTCCAAAAATAACAAATTTGTTTTTCATTGTAAATCAACCGAATTATGCTCGATGGTGTGTTAAATATTTAGACAGTTTGAATAATGTTGATGAAACACATCCAGGACTCAAAGATGATTTCACAAACGGATGTTTTGGAATAAAAAGAACCGACAAACCATTCTCAAGGATACCAATTGACCTTACACTGGAGCAGACTATAAATGCCGAAGCGGCTAGACGTCTTAGCGGTATTGCACATTTTACCAATTCCATAGCTGTCCGTCAGCGCTGGTCAAAGAGTCACAGCATTAGAGCTGCTTTAATTTCTCACGTTCTCGATGTTTGTGGATTGAGGCAATTACAAGACGTGTCTGCCGATTTACAACCTAATAGAATCAAAATTTACAACAAACAAATCACCGATTTTATAGAAATCTTTCAGAAAAATAACAATCCATTTGATCAAAATTTGGACAAAAATAGTTTGTACAATATTGCTACTGCGAAACCCGCTCCTGAAAATACAGCTGACTTTTTGCTGAATATTGAAAAAAAGGGTGACGATTTGCGAAAGCAGTTTATAAATGAATGCGCTGAAGATCAGGAGAGATTTGACAAACCAATAAAAAAAAATCAAGTGCTTAATTTTGCTTGTGCTCCAAAGAAGAAAAACTAACTCTTGGTAACAAAATTGTTGAGCTAAGAATGCAAAGAGATCTATTCGGTAGAATGTTGGGGATATCTATGAACAACAAGGTTGATATTGAAAAAGTATTAGGATTTCCACTAACACCAGTACCAACATCAATGTGCCATGCCGATGGTAGTATTTGTAAAACGGATAACGCACAATTAGTCAAAGTATTCGAAAAGAAAGTTAGCAGTGTCAATCAGCAATTGTTATGTTTTGATATCAGTATTTTGGACGGATTCTTCATGTTACACCTTATGAAAGAAATACCACAAACTTTCGATGGCATATCGAAAAAATTCCTCAAAATGATTTCACAGTTTAAATCATCTCGCATTGACATTGTTTTTGATCAGTACTTCAAACCTTCCATAAAAGATTGTGAGCGTTTACGTCGCAGTGAATTAACCAGTACAGTTTTCATCAAACCTAGTCAAATTCGGATTCATCATTTTGCTGGTGAACTCAGAAACTCGCAGTTCAAGGAAGCTCTTGTAAGGTTTTTTATTGATCATTGGGCAAATGATGACATGTTTCCTTTTATTGGGAATAAAACTATTTACCTGAGTTTTGATAAGTGTTACTCGCATCAGGTTGTAAATAATCAAGTTATTAGAATCGTTGAAGAATCATTATCATGTGAAGAACACGAAGAAGCTGATACTCGTATCATATACCATATTTGCCTGATAAATTTTGACTCTCAAGTTCTTGTACGTTGCTCAGACTCTGATATTCTTATTATATTTCTAGGCAATATGGATCATCTGAATGCACCTTTAAAGCTTTGGATTCAATGGGGAGTAGGAAACCATGAACGTCTAATAAACGTCAATGAGTTATATCAAGCTCTTGGTATTTCCTTATCAAAAGCTCTACCATGTTTCCACGCAATAACAGGATGTGATTACACCCCAGCTTTTTTCCGGAAAGGTAAACTAAGGCCCTTCAAGTTGCTAGAGAAATCTGTTGAGTACCAGTTGGCATGTCAAGAGATTACAACAGACGATGAGCGTGTACTAGAACGCACATTTGACAGGTTAGAAAACTTTATATGTCACATGTATGGGGTGACTAATCCTTCAAATGTTAACGATGTTCGCTTTTATCTGTTTTCAAAAACTTATGAATCGAAAAAATGTAGTGATAACTTTGAAAAAAAAATTCGAAATTTTGATGCATCGAGCTTACCCCCATGCAAAGCTGAATTATATCAGCATTTATTGCGAGTGCGGTATGTGACAAAAATTTGGAGAAACGCTAATTTAAAAAATCCGTCATCTTTATCGCCGTTAACTTCCGGTTGGGTCATCAATGATGATAAATACGATTTTCTCTGGTTTGCTGGGGAGCAGTTTCCATCATCAGTTGCTGACATCGTTATTGAAAGTGAAGTATTATCCAACGAAAACTCTACGCAAGATGACGATGATTACAATGATTATGATGAGAGCAGTGACGGCGATGACGACTACGGAGATACATCACTTTTTTGCGATAAAATTATAGAATGAACATACCTATTTTAGTTAAAAATGGATTCTAATTTTTTAAGTATAATATTTATAAGTAGTGAGAACTTTGGCTCTAAATTAAAGTTCTTTTTCCTGTATCTTTTACAAAAATAATGTAATTTAGTTACAATTGGATTTTTATGATTTAAATATAATCTGTAAATATTCTAATTTTGATACTTATAAGTGACATATTTCTCCTGTTATTAAACAAAATATATATCCAGCTATTTTATATCATTTTGGCACGAATTTAAATAATAATGTTTCATTTTTCTCATATTCAGAGGCATAATGCTGCGCTACTCTACAGCAATAAATCGGTCTGTCTGTCGAGTACGCAACCGAATTCATGTCTGTCAAATTAATTTTGTACTTATTCATATGTAGGTAAAATAATGTTAAAATGACAGAAATACTAAAATAGTTTTTTTTTTTTTAATTTTTTTTTTCGTAAAAAATTGAATCTGGCACGATATTCGCAACAACAAAATTGTCTGGCAATATTAAATTCGTGTTTCGAAAAGTGTTTAGAATTCACTGAAAAAGAAAAGATTCTTACTAAAATGATTTCAAAATCCATATTTTTACTTCTAAAGATGTGATGCGCACTAAAAAACACAACGTTTACCGGCCGCCAGACAACCCGCACGCTGTTCGAAACGTCTTCGGGAAAGATATATTAAAGAACCAGCTTTCCTAAAATTCTTGTTTTTTCGACGTTGCTAGCTCTTGGACTATTAGACTTAAATTGACATGGGATTAAGTAATTTTTTTCTCTAAACTCACACGCAGGTTCAGAAAAGGAAAAATGAGCATGGGGACAGCAATTTGCCTTGGCCCGGAAACAGCACCGATCTACGTAAACAATTATCCGATTCCTGCTGTTAAATGTTTATTTCATAAATTTTGCAGAATTTCACATACATTCATCATTAATCGGTAGACCAAAACTTTTTACATAATCCTATTGTTGTGAAAATGCGAGGGTGATGCAATTTTTTTTACCAGCATTGTATCTCTACAGAGCATCGTTGTCAACTATGCTCTATAAATTTGTATCTACTGATAAGCATTACTAAGTTATCAATAAATGCATCGGTTACTTTCATCTCCATACAGCAGTTATCAACTATGCTTTTGCTCCATGAAGTCAATGAGGACATCGGTTACTTTTACTACCATACAGAAAATATTGTTAAAGGTTCCGGTGCAGCATCCAACTTTCTTGAAATGACGACACAGTTTTTGAGAAAAACACAGGAGATTTATTTACACTATGTACAGGAAAGATCGTTAACAACTGCTAAATTATTCATCAGCAATTAAGCAAATATCAATCGACACCGTAAACTAAACGGTTACACACGTAATTTACATCCAAATACGAAAAACAACACAGCGAAATGCCTCGCAATAAACAGAGCTAATACACTCTCAGTACAAGTTCTCAATCGAGACTGACTTTTTATCATGCTGCACGGCTATTTATAGACATCGAAAAGAGCTCTCAAATATTCCAGAAAATCGTAGATGGTTCTACCTCTATCTCATTTCTTTCCATTCAAATTTTATCATTCAGAAATGAGGGGACCGTATACTTCAGCCGAACGTACGGGGGCTGTATATTCATTACAAGAAACTATTTACAGGTTACGTTACTACAATAATTTTAGATGAAAGATAATTTAATAAACGCCAAATTTAGCTAGATTACGACAAATTAATCACAAAAATAATCACTATTTACAGAACAATATTGTCAGTCATGCTTTATCAAGCTTGCCATTGTCCACTACTACGATGTACTAATTTACCTATATGAATGCATCGGTTACTTTTATCCCCATAGCGCGTGGTTGTTAACTTCTTAATAAAGTTGTATCGACTACTGTACTCTGTAAATTTATGTCTCCTACTATGCTCTACTTTATCGGTTACTTTTATCTGCACAGAGAAAAAATGTCAGCCATGATTTATTATGTTATACCTACAACACAACTATGATATACTAAGTTACCAATGAGTGCAGCGGCTACTTTTATTCCCATACCGCATAGTTGTCGACTGTTCTTTCTGAAGTTGTATCTACTACTTGGTCATTATACAAACTATACAAACTAATATGTTGCGGCCATCACGAAACTTTCTTCTATATTTTTCTTTTTTTTTCTGATCCCTCCCCATGCTTGACGAGGAAGCAATATTCCCAACAAAAACAAAATGACACATGCAAAAACTTGACGACCATCCCAATGTCTGAATTATTGCAAAAGCAAAGCAGAGAGCGAAAATTGAAAGTTATTTTTAAAGTCTTGCTTGAATTAATTACAAATATTTTATTTGTTAACAAACATAAGATGGCAATAGTTAAAAATTTTAAACCATTGAGATAATATTATCGATCATTTCCATACAATTAAAATCACGAGAAATACGCAGACGACAATCTATTGCGATTTATCTTTCTTATTGTTGCATTAATAAAGCTATTTTTGATCGAAAAAAATAAAAAAATCAACAACGCTTGGAGCGATTGGCGTCAAAATTGAACTAAAGCCTGTTTACATATGGATTCACATATATTCCAAATTTCAACCAGAACGTAGCATTACTTCTTGAGATAGGGAACTCACAATGGAAAAAAAGAACGAGCGATTGCGCTACCCACTTTTTAGCTGTTGACACCAAAAAAAATCAGCTCTTATACCCACTAAGGGCTACTTGCCGATAAATATTTCTTTCATTCCGTTCATTATTTCTTGAGATACAGCAGTCACAATTGACGACAAAAAACGTTCTATATCTCAACCCCCGTTAGAGTTATTGACACTAAAATTGAATCAGCACCTGTTCCTGTTAATGGCAACATATGGACCAAATTTTGTTTGATTCTGCCAGTTACTTCCTGAGGAATAGCAAACACGCGTAACTCAAAAAACGTCCCATTGCTCCACCCCCGTTGGAGGAATTCGCGCAAAAAACCAATGGGCACAAGTTCACATAGGGGCGCATATGTGTATCAAATTTCGTTCGATATTATGCGGTAGTTTTTGCTGTAGAGCGCCCACAAAAAACTGGTCACACACAGACGTGACATACACACACATACACACAGACAGACAGACAGACATTTTCCAAAAATAGTCGAAATGGACTCATCACACCTCAAAACGTTCAAATCCGTCAAAATTCGAAATTCGAAAATTTGCACGAATCCAATACTTTCTTCTATATATTAGATATAGAAGAAAGTAAAAACGTAGGTTTTTGAAGTTGGAAGGTACCTTTTAGGCACCTTTTTACTCTCACACAGTTAGTCACATTCTTTATTGGTTATTTTGTAACTTTCTTTTGTAGTTAAAATTTTGGATGTGAACGGAAGGTAACAGATAGTAAATATTTATTTAAATGTTATTTTTAAACTTTTCATTTAAATAAACATTGCATCTTGTATGAGGAACACGATTTGAACTGATTAAAATGTACACATCTTTCTTAAAATGGATTTTTAAAGAAAGTTGTATGCTCCATTTCTGATTGTATATCCTCCATTACATCTATACTGTAACGAAGGATACAGAAACGGAGGATACAAATACTTATGTTTTGCTATGATCATTGTGTTCATTTAGGGTAAACGCAGCATGTTACTGTTAAGAAAGTGATTCAATTTTAACTATAAACTAGTATGTTGTAGCCATCACAAAACTTTCTTCTATATTTTTCTTTTTTTTTCTGATCCCTCCCCATGCTTGACGAGGAAGCAATATTCCCAACAAAAACAAAATTACACATGCAAAAACTTGACGACCATCCCAATATTTGAATTATTGATTAAAAAGCAAAGAGCGAAAATTGAAAGTTATTTTAAAAGCCTTGCTTGAATTAATTACGAATATTTTATTTGTTAACAAACATAAGATGGCAACAGTTAAAAATTTTAAATCATTGAGATAATATTTCCGATCATTTCCATACAATTAAAATCACGAGAAATAAGCAGACGATAATCTATTACGATTTATCATTCTCATTGTTGCATTAATAAAGCTATTTTTATTCGCTAAAAAATAATGATAATGAAAATAAATCAGCACCTCTTGGCGCGATTGGCGCCAAAATTGAACCAAAGCCTGTTTACATATGGATTCACATATATTCCAAATTTCAACCAGAACGTAGCATTACTTCTTGAGATAAGGCACTCACAATGGAAAAAAAGAACGGGCGATTGCGCTACCCCCTTTTTAGCTGTTGACACCAAAATAAAATAAGCTCTTATACCCACTAAGGGCTACTTGTCAAAAAATTTTTGTTTGATTCCGTTCGTTATTTCTTGAGATACAGCAGTCACAATTGACGACAAAAAACGTTCTATAACTCAACCCCCGTTTGAGCTACTGACACCAAAATTGAATCAACATCTGCTCCTGTTAGGGGCAACATGTGGACCAAATTTTGTTTGATTCCGCCAGTTACTTCCTGAGGAATAGCAAGCACGTGTAACTCAAAAAACGTCCCATTGCTCCAACCCCCCTTGGAGGAATTCGCGCCAAAAACCAATGGGCACAAGTTCACATAGGGGCACATATGTGTACCAAATTTCGTTCAATTTCATGCGGTAGTTTTTGCTGTAGAGCGGCCACAAAAAACTGGTCACACACAGACGTGACACACACACACATACACACACACACACACACAGACAGACAGACATTTTCCAAAAATAGTCGAAATGGACTCAGCACACCTCAAAACGTTCGAATCCGTCGAAATTCGAAAATTTGCACGAATCCAATACTTTCTTCTATACATTAGATATAGAAGAAAGTAAAAAAATTTTTCATAGACAAACAATTCTTTCCTTTTCAACTCAAAAACGGAGGATACACAAAGTTAAGGACCTATTTGACTTCAAAGAGAATAATGCTGAAATTCTTTCACACTAAGTTCTTTAGCGTCACTATGAAGACCCAGAGGTGAAAAGGGCTAATTTGTGATTCTAAACACCTCTGTAATGAGCTGCAAGTACTGCCACCTATAGGAAATTCTATTACTTAATTAAATCCTGAACGGAGGATATAAGAAATACTGTGACAGTGATTAAAAGATTATGAATGCTATAGATTTTTTTTTATTTTACAACATAATTCTTTTAACCTATTAAAAAAACATCAAATGATTTAAATTTCACTATTAAATCTGTTATATGTTTTTGTATTGAGGTAAAGAAATGAAAAAGTACATGGGAATAAATGTGTTGGGACATGTAACGGAGGCATACAAGTATGTCTCCGTTCAGTGAAAAAAACATTTAAAATTTTTTATAACATCATTAAGTTGTATTGATCATTTTCAAAATTTGTTATATTTTTCTAAATCTCATAAAAAAGTGCTTAAAAATAAATATTTTTGAAACTAACCACCCTGAACCTAAAAAAGCGCGTTTTTTTTTTTTTTTTTTTTTTTTTTTTTTTTTTTTTTTTTTTTGTAGAATGACCCTACTATGCAGTGGAGTGCACAGAAATTTTAGGGCCCGTCACATCGGTTACTTTTATCTCCACAGTGGAGGGGCACGTTTTTGCAGTGCTGTAAGATGGTGCTTTACCACTGTATAAATGAGTAAAGACACCTATGCACTCTTGTCTTGTTAATCCTCGTCAAAAGTTATGAAAATTAATCGCCCGAAAATGTTCACGATTCATTCCATTTTTTGTCTGAGATGAAATTTTCAGTTAACTGTAAGCAACAAATTGCAATAAAAATGGCAAACTGTTCTAAGGAGTTTTAGGTTTAAAATAGCAAATTTTCGTTCGGAACCGTCTGCGTTCGAATGACGACACCTAATGCTGCCAAGGCCAGAAATATCAATTGCAACCCTCGTAGAAAGGTGACGATGTTTGGTTACCTTGAAAGAAAGAAACAAAGAAAGGTTACTTTCTTTGTTTGTTTCTTTCTTTGTACCCGATGACTAGGAAGGTCTATAGCACCTACAGCCCTGAAAGCTTGGCACAAAATTCGACTTCGGCACTGCACCTCGAAGTTTGAATTCTAAATTTCGAATTAGTTTTTTTTTTTTTTTAATAATAATTTTTGTAAGTTAAAATGTCACATATTTCGCCTAGTTGGGATGTTGAAAGATCCCTCACCCCCTAATATTATATGTTTTTAGAAAGGAGTTTCTTCTGAACAAGAAGATGTTTATTCAATTTCTCGCAATTAATTAGAACAGCAGATATAAGCAATTCTAATTAAGCCAATTTTCAAGGCTCAACTCGATCCGAAACTACATTGCATTACGGCAAAATAATCAGGCTTAGGAATTTCATTCTGAGACGTCTTGTTCGGTATTCAGTGACGCGTGTTCACGTGGGTCCACTACGGGTTTTTAATTTGTTTATTGCGCATTTTAACCAAATGAAAGTACGATTTTTCTTTTTTAACACGCTTTTATTAGCTTCACTTGTATGTTTGTGACTAACTCTCCTTTGGACTAAGAGCTAGTGGCTTATTACTGTTAGTACATTCCACCACTTTATGAGCGTTCGTGGCCGAGTGGTCTACGTTCGTGGCACGGGTCTTTGCTGACGTCCACCTCCGGGAATCATTAGGCGTGCGTTCTAATCCCGTCTACACCAAAATTAAATTTATAATCTTGCAACTCAATTTTCGCCCACTTTTTGGAATCCGATTCTTTTAAAATTTGGAATGCAACCTCAGACCCGATGACAATGCAATACTCTATAATCAAATTAATTTATTAACGATAGTTATTAGTTTATTTTAATTAACACGCTTTTATTAGCTTAACTTGTATGTTTGTGGGTCCAACTTTCCTTTGGACAAATAACCAGTGGCTTATTATTTACAACGTACAAATTAGAGCTGCGAAGTGTAACAATGTTAGTACATGAATTTACCAGAAAGCATTCGAAATGTCTGATGCAAATAATGCAATAGAATACTAAAATACATTCCATTACAAAAATCGAACACACACACAAAGATTTCATTTAAAAGTTACGAGTGTTAGCAATATTTAGTACCTAAATTTTATTTGAAATTAAAAAACTAAAAAAAACACGCTTTTGTAGCAAAATGAACTAAAAAGTTTAAAATAATCTTTGGATAACAAGTATATAAGGTAATTGACCAAACACTTAATTTTACTGTAATAGAAAAAGCGTGGGGGGCTTCTTATCAGTTGTCTTAAATTTCTTCCACGTATTATCCATTCAAAAATGTAAATAGGCAGCCCTCTACGCTTTTTTTCTATTACAGTAAAATTAAGTGTTTGGTCAGTTACTTTATATACTTGTCCTCCAAAGCTTATTTTTAACTTTTTAGTTCATTTTGCTACTAAAGCGTTGTTTTTTAGTTTTTTAAACTATTATTTTTCATTGAATTTTTGAACGTCCCACGATATTTTTTTTTCTTCTTTTTCTCAAACGATAGCTTTTCATACATTTTCTCATTGTTGTTTTACTATTATTATTTTAGATTAAATTAGTTGGATGTTTTACTATTATTATTTTAGATTAAATTAGTTGCGCGCATGTCAATTGATTTTCTTTTTCGCTTTGCTGTATTGGCAATACGGGTATTTTAACGTTTAAAGTTCCAAAGAAATTTGTATAGGTTTTTTTTGGAAAAGGTGTGTACGCATTTTAGTTAAAGAAAAACGGTAATTTTGCATTAGAAGAAGGTGAGAAAGGATGGGATTTTTATTTATTCAAGAGATTAAATTCTTACAACGGGCATTGCCGTGCGGGTACTCCAAGTTATGTATATATGTGTAAAAAACTTTAATCGCACTGAGTTAAAAAGCCGAAAAATCAATAAAATTTAGGATTCTAAATGCTTTATGAAAAGGAGAGATAATTAACAGGACAACACAACTTATAATGCTCACTGCATTTAAACAAATGATTTTGGAAATTCCTGATCTGAATCGTTAAACGTATAATGGACGCGATAAATAATACATTGTTTGAGAATCAGTGCACCCGCAGCTTCGCGATGTTAATCAGTTGATGTAATTATGTTTCCGAACGCTAAACCCGCATCACTTAACGCTCTCTGTAATTATGACCTGGATGCTGGATAAATATTTTTACTTTTTTCGTTATTTGCTCTTCTGTTGAAGTTGTTTTTGCTCGATAGGGAATTTCGATAGGGAAAATAATTTCTATCAGAGGAAAAGGATTGAAACTCTTTCCTGAGATTGCGCTGTTAAAAATACAATTCCCATTTTCAGAATGGCACCGGGGGTTGATGATCTCTGGAAATGTTTTTCAAAATATAATGAAATTAATTTACATTTTTGATTTGATTTAAAATAATATATATACAGTGGCTCCCAAAAGTGTTCGTACACGTTGAAATTTTGTAGTAAAACCAAAATAACGCAAAACTGAATTCGAATATGAAGTTCAATTTTTTTTCACACCATTCCTATGCCATTCTGAATAAAACCCAGTAGTTTTTTCTTTTTTTTTTTCAAAATATTGCAAATTTTATTTTTGAAATTGGTCAAAAAACGATGAGACAGAGAAAAAATGCGATCGGAGGTTTACAGTTAAAAAAAATGTGAAAAATACACATTTAAGCGCTGAAAAAGTTTCTGCAGAATTGAATGAAACATTTTACATTTAATTTTCACCTAAATTTGCTCGCCAAGTTCTCTGATTAGTTGGTTAAAAGGCGACCTCTTCCAGCAGAAATGTTCTTGTTCGTGTGAAAAACAGTAAACTTATGCTTTCCGTCGTAAAATCAATGATAAATAAGCTCAAAACGTTTTGGAACAACGTCTTACTTATGAATGAAAATAAATTTAATATTTTGGGTTAAATTGTTGTATAATTGTCAATAGAAAAAAAATGAGGAATTTAATCTTAAGAACTTAGCTGGATCAGTTAATCAGGACGGTGAAGGTGTCTTTGATGAAATAATAAAGCATGCTGTTCACTTAAATATTTCAAAAAACAATTTTAAACTATTAGCCCAAAATTTGGCAATCAAAAACAACTTTGTTTTTTAATCAAAATAACGATAAGAAGTACACGTTTGCGTTTGGTGCCTCAAAAATTGTCCTTAAACTTAGAAATATCTCCTCAATCGCTAGATTTAAACTTAATGGAACATATTTGGAAACATATGGTGGCTAGATTACGAAAATACACCATTGAAACGAAAAGCGAACTAGAAACAGTAAGACTCGAAGTGCGGCTGAACACTTATTCAGAAATTGCATAAAAAAAGAAAGAAAAAACAATGAAACCTATTCCCAGACGTTTAAAACCTGTTGTTGATACTGCATGATATTCTACTAAATAATAATTTTGTAAAAAGTTAGTTTAGTTACTAATTTTTTGACATTTTTTCAAAGTGTACGAAGACTTTTGTGACATAAAACTTCCGGTACTTTTTGGTTTTTGATTTTTTTAAAATTAAGTTTTAATGTTTTATCAAAAATTTTCGAGTAGTTTTGTTAAAAATAGATCATAGATCTTATAATTAAATACCTCTTCCGAAATATTAATTCCAACCAATGCATGGAGGCCTATTTCATTGAAAGTCGTAGGTGTACGAACACTTTTGGGAGCCACTGTATATATATATATACAGTGAACACAAACAGTGTACACACCAAAAAGGTTTACAAATTTGTATACATCTTATTCGTACCAACTTTTGAATATTTTTCTGGGACCAACCTTTTTTGAGAATGAAGGCATTCAAAAACTAAATTTTTGTTAATGAGACGGCATTAAAACTTTTTTCTTCTTAAAGAATTTTTTTTTTTTTTAATTGGTTGAGATAGAATGAAATTGAAGCAACGTGAGACACTTCGAAGATTGTTCTATGTTATTCAAAATCTTCAAATTAAAGGAATTTTAAATACATCATTTTTACTACGTCCTATTTACTATTCATTTACATCTCCGCGCGTCAGAAAATAATTCGATTTATCCTTATTGTAACTGGGATTTTCTAAACTGTCGTATATTTGAATGTATTGACGTCAGGAAACGTTATTGCTTGACTAATTTTTATGCATGTTTTAATTAAGTTTCAAAATCAGGTGATTTTTTTCCCTATTTATCTTAAATTTGTAAGAAAGATCAACTCAAAGAACTGCTTAAACACTCTGAGAACGAGTAGGGTGGTGCAGGCACAGCTATACTGTGCTCACGGGAAGATAGACTAGATATAAACGAAGAATTGCGTCATTCGGCTACATCAATCACGTTTTTGGCTTGGATGAGAACAAATTGATACCAAGCAGATGGCGAATACGAATACTATTGATTGACGTTTTTTTATTCTAGACTAGTGATACCCGCACGGCTTTGCCCGTAATAGAAAAATCGAAAGGTCTTTTGGTTCGCCTGTATATTTACAAATAATGTATGGTGAATTTTCTCGCCAGTTGGCTTGTACCCATCTTACGGTTCCACGTTATGATAATTTCGTATCTCGCCAATTGGCTTGTGCCCATGTTACGGTTCCATGTTATGATAATTTCGCAATTAATGATAGTTTTTTTTCTTAAAATTGGAATAGAAAAAGAACCACATCGAATTTTCGAAAAATCGCTTCGAGGTGCACACCCCCATGCTACAAACTAACTTTGTGCCAAATTTCATGAAAATCGGCCGAACGGTCTAGGCGCTATGCGCGTCACAGACATCCTCCGGTCAGAGAGACTTTCAGCTTTATTATTAGTAAAGATAAAGAAAAGATACGCAAAAGTGGCATCTGCGGCTAGCCTTCTGCTGGTTTATCGTTTCCGTGAACGCAGTATAGTACTATATAGAAGCACCTCAGATTGAGGAAAGTAATATTTCAACTATCGAGCCCTCTAGCTCTTTCAGATATGGTGTCCGGTATACCGGACATGAACTTTAAACAGTTGCTAATTATTTATTAATTGATTAAATTGCTAGTTTTTTTTTTGATAATTAACTATTTTCATTCTGATTATTATTATTATCTGTGCAAGAATATTTCGTTTTGGTACTGACAACATTAAGCAATAGTAACTGGGGATTGGGACTGGTTCATTTTCCCATGCACGGATTCTCGTCGTAAAAGCGATTATTTTTACTGATTTAAAAAATATATATAAATTTTTTATTAATCATTTTAAATGCTAATATCATGGACTTTGTGTGTTTAGAAAATATTTTAACAATGAATTTTGATGTTTCATCGTTTTTTTTATCTGAAATATTTATTTCCAAAATGTATGTACGGATTATTGGACGTGATATAATTATAACTCTTTTAATTTTTCTCCGACAAACTTGAAATTTTCTTTTAGATGCTCTTTACCATAGTGCACCGTCTACCAAATAAAAACAATTTTGGTTCAGTATTTCGTAATTCCGTACGAAAGGGCTAGTATACATGTATGGTGTTGTTTCAATGAAAAATGCACTTCGAATTTAAAAATTAAGAAAAAAAAAAATGCCTTGGTGAGTCATGGCTGTAATTTATTATGTTATCCCAAAAGCACTTTCGGTTTATTGCTTCCGTTGCAAATTGAAATTTCACTCTCGTTGTGCCAAAAAATGCATTACTTCACAATTTCAAAGAAAAAATGAAGATAAGGAAGGAAAAAAAACTAAATCATTAAAATCAAAAGCAACAATTTTTAAGAACGTTACCCTGTTTTAGAAAACGCATGTTACATCAAAAATAATGAAAATTTCAAGTGTCATTATAACAAATGTCATAAATCTCTACATAGTATATAAAATGAAGTCCCCAAAAAGCGTCTGTGTGTTTGAACTCGCAAAACTCGAGAACTACCCGGCCGATTCCGCTGAAATTTTCACAGATTGTTCCTTTAAGTCCTGAAAAGGTTTGCAGACCAGTTCGAATAAAATTCGACGAATAATTCTTTTTTTATTCCAATTTACGTCCAATTTTCACATAAATTCTCAAATATGGGGGTGAAAAATAACTTGCACTTATTAATATTACATATCGTTCGAAAGGGTAGAATTTTCCGCGTTCTACACGATTTGTTTCAATGCTCTAACTTTATTACGGCGGGAGTTATTTGTGTTTTTTAGCTCTAATTTTTTTAGGCTTAGCTGAAATTTAGGCACTACTTTCCTCATTAAATAAATCAATAAAAAGTGAAGGAATTGATCCGCAGCTTTCTTTTTGACGCCATTCGAAAAAGCGACCTTTTTTACTCCGGATCTAACTCGACCTTTGGTCGAAAAGATAAGTTTTTATCTCGAAAGGAAAAAAAGTTACAAGCCTTTTTAAGTCAAGTTTAAGAAATCTCGATTCCATTCAAATTGTGAACCATTTTCTTTCGCATTTTAATTCCTTAAACTAATTTTATTTTGTGTTTCCATGGTTACGCATTTTAAATCCATCTCTCTGGATTTAATTTCTTAAAAGTATTTCAATATCTGTCGTCATTGTTTGGAAGGGAAATCATGATTTTTTTTTTTTTTTTTAAATTTATTTTTTACGCCTGATTGTTGAATATACGACACTTGACACAATTTTTATTTTCAAGGTGGACCGAGCAAAGCCGGGCAACGCAACTAGTATTAACTATAACGATACATTACTTTTAAAAATCTTATCGTAACTACTTTTTAAAAGCATTGAAGTTTTCAGATATTTCTCCCAGCAAATAACACCAATAAAACACACTTTTGCTGTATGTTAATAATGATCCATTCCAGGGGACGATTTTTCATCAGAAGTTATCCAGGCGGTAAATAGCAAGTCTGAAGGGATTCTATTCCATTTTATGTCTTACAAGATAGTTATAAAATATGACAGTAACTCACGATTTGGGAAGTTTTGAAGGATATTAAAAACTTTGCTTTCCGCTGAACCTTAAGACTTTAATAACGCATCTAGGCTTTTAGAGTTTGTTTAGAGCTTAAGAGTTTTTTTTTTTTTTTTCAAGCCAATGTGAAAAACAAATTAAACCACTGAATTCGTTCAAATGGCTCTTTTCAAGCGTTCAAAAAACTATGATTTATGCATTTCCAAAAAATATCAATAAATGTACTTGAAATTAAAAGTATACATGAAAGTGGAAAAACATATAATTATAAATGTGAAATAATACCTTAGATACAGACAGAAACTAAAAAATTTCAAAAATGTTAAGTCGGATTACTAAATGTTTAGTATACTTCCCAAAATGTAGTTTCGTTATAACAAACTGCGTCGAAATTAGTAACGTACATTCAAAAATGTATAGGGGGCAATACTTAAGACCTACTGTTATATTTACGTAATTCGTCATCCCTTTCTTTGCAGTACACGCATACTCACTCACACAAACTACGCACATACTTACACACACACACACACACACATATATATATATATATATATATATATATATATATATATATATATATATATATATATATATATATATATATATATATATATATATATATATATATATATATATATTAGTAGTGTAACTACGGGAACGAGGGGCGCGGTTCACCAGGCAGGCCTGGTGGATAACACCACCCAAAGTGGATTTAAGATTTTATTAAAAATATAAGCACATACTTTAACTGAACTCTGAAATTTTCCGCCAATATACCTTAAATTATATTTAGTCAATTAAATTTCAACAAAAAATAGAGCATAATGTTGAGGGGAAACTGCGATTACAAATATGTCTACGGCAGATTTTACACAAAATACAATGGCAATTATGTCGCTTACTTTGAACTTATGCTACGTCACAGAAAAAGAAAAGAACCGTCACAGGTTAAAGAAGGAGTACAATTTTCAGAAATGTTGTTTCTGAAAATTGTACGACTTTGTTTACACTAGTGGTACCCGCACGGCTTTGCCCGTAATAGAAAAATTAAAAGGTCTTTTGGTTCGCCTGTATATTTAAAAATAATGTATGGTGAATTTTCTCGCCAGTTGGCTTGTGCCCATGTTATGGTTCCTCGTCATGAAAATTTCGTAATTTACTCGTCCATCTTATGATAATTTTGTTCTTAAAGTTGAAATAGAAAAAGAACCACATCGAATTTTCGAAAAATCGCTTCGAGGTGCACACCCCATGCTACACACTAACTTTGTGCCAAATTTCATGAAAATCGACCGAACGGTCTAGGCACTATGCGCGTCACAGACATCCAAACATGCAACAGACATCCAGACATCCTCCGGACATCCAGACAGAGAGACTTTCATCTTTATTATTAGTAAAGATAAAACATTTTTTTGAGGGAGGGGGCAACCTCATATGACCGCCCCAAGTGCTTAGAACGCCACTGTGTGTGTTTACAAGGTGACAAGAAATAACTTAGACACACATAATACATTATAACTTTAATAATTCTAATGAAAATATTACGACCAAACTTCAAAATAAATATGAACACGTTATTCCGTTTAATATATTTACAAATTTTCAAAGTGACTACCTTTAACCTTAATACACAGCTATAAACGTGTCACAAAATTTTCGGCTGTGGGCCGCAACTTACTTACTGATATTTTATCCCATGCTTCTCATAAGGATTTCTTTGGGGATGACAATCCTTTGTGAGGCTTAGTACACATCCTCGTCTCTACGAGGAAACAAACAGAATAATCCGTTGAGTTCAAATCTTGCACCAATCTTGAGTGCCTTTAGCTCTGTGTGCAGGTGCGGAACCTTGTTGGGAGGTCCATCTTTTGTTTCCATAGAACTTTTGCGACAAAGGTGAGACAGCATCTTCCGAAATGCGTTTGCGATATGTTTTTACTTTCTTCTATATCTAATATATAGAAGAAAGTATTGGATTCGTGCAAATTTTCGAATTTCGAATTTTGACGGATTCGAACGTTTTGAGGTGTGCTGAGTTCATTTCGACCATTTTTGGAAAATGTCTGTCTGTCTGTGTGTGTGTGTGTGTGTGTGTGTGTATGTATGTGTGTCACGTCTGTGTGTGACCAGTTTTTTGTGGCCGCTCTACAACAAAAACTACCGCATGAAATCGAACGAAATTTAGTACACATATGTGCCCCTATGTGAACTTGTGCCCATTAGTTTTTGGCGCGAATTCCTCCAAGGGGGGTGGAGCAATGGGACGTTTTTCGAGTTACGCGTGCTTGCTATTCCTCGGGAAGTAACTGGCGGAATCAAACAAAATTTGGTCCATATGTTGGTATTAACAGGAACAGGTGCTGATTCAATTTTGGTGTCAATAACTCAAACGGGGGTTGAGCTATAGAACGTTTTTTGTCGTCAATTGTGACTGCTGTATCTCAAGAAATAATGAACGGAATGAAAGAAAAATTTATCGGCAAGTAGCCCTTAGTGGGTATAAGAACTGATTTTATTTTTGTGTCAACAGCTAAAAAGGGGGTAGCGCAATCACCCGTTCTTTTTTTCCATTTTGAGTGCCCTATCTCAAGAAGTAATGCTACGTTCTGGTTGAAATTTGGAATATATGTGAATCCATTTGTAAACAGGCTTTGGTTCAATTTTGACGCCGATCGTTCCAAGAGGTGTTGATTTTTTTTTTTTTTTTGCGAATAAAAATATTTTTATTAATGCAACAATAAGAAAGATAAATCGTAATAGATTGTCTGCGTATTTCTCGTGATTTTAATTGTATGGAAATGATAGGAAATATTATCTCAATGATTTAAAATTTTTAACTGTTGCCATCTTATGTTTGTCAACAAATAAAATATTTGTAATTAATTCAAGCAAGGCTTTTAAAATAACTTTCAATTTTCGCTCTTTGCTTTGCTTTTGCAATAATTCAGACATTAGGATGGTCGTCAAGTTTTTGCATGTGTAATTTTGTTTTTGTTGGGAATATTGCTTCCTCGTCAAGCATGGGGAGGGATCAGAAAAAAAAGAAAAATATAGAAGAAAGTTTCGTGATGGCCACAACATACTAGTTTTTTTTTTCTGATGGAGACCTAACTAACACTTTACTGCCAGCTTCAATTCAATTAAGCAATGTGAAGTCCAACTTGAAAAATTATAAGCTTTGTGATCACCAGAAAGGTTTTAATCATCCAAAATTAATTTAAGAAATGAGACTGATGCAATAGATCAGTGATTCTCAACCCATGGTCCGCGGACCACTAGTCACAAATTGACACAAGGCAATTTTCATGTGGTCTGCCACCGATGGTGAAATTTAATCATTTTCCTACAGTTGGAGAACACCTATCCTGGAAGCGTTGTAATGCTATAACTTTGATCTGCGTAGCCTTCATAATGCTGCCAGGTTATGCTTGCCCCAACTGTAGATGTAATTTAATTTATTAAAAAAATTTTTTTAAATCATCTCATTTCACCTAATATAATTGTTGCAAGAATTTATTTTTAGCGTATGTGGTCCGATTAGGATTCAGAAGAGTACCATGTGGTCCTCAGTAGTGAAAAGATTGAGGACCACTATCACAGAAAACTCAAGGGACCAAGAGAAGTCTTCAAATATGCGGTTGCAATGTGCAAGAAAGGAAAATTTTTTTTAACAGGATTACAAAGATTGAATAGTTTTACAGTAGAAAATCGACACCCAACTGTGATTCGTCAGGGACAGAGGTGCAGGAAAGAGGGTGGTCGTCGGGTACGGCAATTACATCGATAAAAACATCGATGTTGTCGATATCAATCTCATATTTCCAGTTTAGAATGCTTTGCGAGGAAAAACCATTCCCTTCAAGTTCAAAACTAAATTCCCATGACAACAATTCATGAAACTTTAAAAAAAATTTCTTGAGCAGTTCCAAGTCTTGAATCTTCTAGTAACATCCTACAATCAGAAATGCGTTTTTTGGATTTAAATTTCGAATATGTTCCGGCATTCCGAATCGCAATTTTTTCCTAAACATTGATACAAAAGAGAGTCCAAAATTGGGTCGTTAAGGTGAAAAAATTGCAATATTGAATAACTCTAGCTACTATTCTATACACTATTTAAAAGATGGTTTCTGGTCATCTTAACTAATTTCATGTGTGTGTCTGCCTGTATGAAAAAAAAAAAAAAAAAATCCGACTGTTTTTATTTTTATTTTTAAGTAGCAGAGTTGGCTACTTTTATTTGGACTCTCCTCCCCCCCCCCCTTTGAGGGATTTTTAGCTCTGGGAAGGGGCTGCAAAAGAAAGTGGTGCACTCACTTGTATCCGTCGAATCCATCCGCAGATCCGTTGACCGTGAGGACGGGTGTGCGCGCGTAGGCCTTGGCCACCCTCCTGTTCCGTTCCATGCAGATGATCTTGGCCCAGATCTCGTCGTCGATCTGATCCCACTTGTTTAGCACCTCGGCGATGTGGTCCTGTGGGAAGACGATCGAACGGGATGAGCACACAGCACAGATTTGTTAGCAGACAGAAACAGAGAAAAATATTTTAAATGTTCAGAAGAGAGATGCGACGTCAACGGGCATGTTCGAACAGAGCAATCGATTAACCCTGGTTACCAGTCAGAAGCGTTCTATAATAGCTTTACCGCTCACAGTCGATTTTGTATAAATTAAGCCATCAACAAAAATGCAATACGAAAAAAAAAATAATAATTTGAATTTTTGGCATGTTGAATTAAATTATGTTTTTCGCAACCACGAGCGTGTGTGTGTATGAATGCGCGTGTGTGTTTGTGTAGGCGCATGTGTGTGGGTGCGTGTGTGTGTGTGTATGTATGCATGTGGATGCGTGTGTGTGTGTATGTATGCATATGTGTGCGTGTTGTGTATGCAGTGCTGTGTGTGTACGCGCGCGCGTGTGTGTGTGTGTAGGCGTTCGTGTGTGTGTGTGTATGTAGGCGTATGTGTTTGTGTGTGTGTGTGTAGGAGTGTGTGTTTGTGTCTGTGCACAGGCATGAGTGTGTGTATGCGTGTGCATGCGTGTGTGCGTAGGATATGGACGCAACCTGGAGACGGTTTTCGCAAGAGGAGCAGCATTGTGAGGCCGGTCGACGCGGCGGTGGTGCTGGCAGAGGTTGCTGGTGGGAAAATAAAATGATAGGAATTCAAAACAGTCAAGTGAGAACAATAAGCAATCGTGATTGCTCAAAAAAACCATCAATGCTTTGAAAAGCAATGATTTTTCTAAAAATATTTTTGCACACACGGCAATATCTGACAAAAGTTCACTCGAGGTCCCTACTGATTTTGTGCAGGCCGTAATATGAGATTTCTGAGCAGCTGTCAAAATTTTTTTTCAACTTTCAAAACACAGTTAAAAGCTTAATCGACTTTTTTATTTACTAAACTATTATTTTCAAATTGAGCAATACATAAAATTTAAATTTGATGAAATAAATTGCTACGTAGCATAAACATATTTAAAACACGAAATAAATTAAGAATAACGAGACAAAAACTAGTATGTTGTGGCCATCACGAAACTTTCTTCTATATATATTTTTTTTTTTTTTCTGATTCCTCCCCATGTTTGACGAGGAAGCAATATTCCCAACAAAAACAAAATGACACATGCAAAAACTTGACGACTATCCCAATGTCTGAATTATTGCAAAAGCAAAGCAAAGAGCGAAAATTGAAAGTTATTTTAAAAGCCTTGCTTGAATGAATTACAAATATTTTATTTGTTAACAACATAAGATGGCAATAGTTAAAAATTTTAAATCATTGAGATAATATTTCCTATCATTTCCATACAATTAAAATCACGAGAAATACGCAGACGACAATCTATTACGATTTATCTTTCTTATTGTTGCATTAATAAAAATATTTTTATTCGCAAAAAAAAAAAAAATCAACACCTCTTGGAGCGATCGGCGTCAAAATAGAACCAAAGCCTGTTTACATATGGATTCACATATATTCCAAATTTCAACCAGAACGTAGCATTACTTCTTGAGATAGGGCACTCAAAATGGAAAAAAAGAACGGGTGATTGCGCTACCCCCCTTTTTAGCTGTTGACACAAAAATAAAATCAGTTCTTATACCCACTAAGGGCTACTTGCCGATAAATTTTTCTTTCATTCCGTTCATTATTTCTTGAGATACAGCAGTCACAATTGACGACAAAAAACGTTCTATAGCTCAACCCCCGTTTGAGTTATTGACACCAAAGTTGAATCAGCACCTGTTCCTGTTAATACCAACATATGGACCAAATTTTGTTTGATTCCGCCAGTAACTTCCTGAGGAATAGCAAGCACGCGTAACTCGAAAAACGTCCCATTGCTCCACCCCCCTTGGAGGAATTCGCGCCAAAAACTAATGGGCACAAGTTCACATAGGGGCACATATGTGTACTAAATTTCGTTCGATTTCATGCGGTAGTTTTTGTTGTAGAGCGGCCACAAAAAACTGGTCACACACAGACGTGACACACATACACACACACACACACACACACACACACACACACACACACATACATACATACACACACACACACAGACAGACAGACATTTTCCAAAAATGGTCGAAATGGACTCAGCACACCTCAAAACGTTCGAATCCGTCAAAATTCGAAATTCGAAAATTTGCACGAATCCAATACTTTCTTCTATATATTAGATATAGAAGAAAGTAATAATGATTTCCAATTCGCACCACTTACAGCGAGTTACATTAACAGTAACATTTTAATCCATCTCATAAGAGGATAAATGTATTTTACTTTCTTCTATATCTAATACATAGAAGAAAGTATTGGATTCGTGCAAATTTTCGAATTTCGAATTTTGACGGATTCGAACGTTTTGAGGTGTGCTGAGTCCATTTCGACTATTTTTGGAAAATGTCTGTCTGTCTGTGTGTGTGTATGTATGTGTGTATGTATGTGTGTGTGTATGTATGTGTGTGTGTATGTGTGTGTGTCACGTCTGTGTGTGACCAGTTTTTTGTGGCCGCGCTACAGCAAAAACTACCGCATGAAATCGAACGAAACTTGGTACACATATGTGCCCCTATGTGAACTTGTGCCCATTGGTTTTTGGCGCGAATTCCTCCAAGGGGGGTGGAGCAATGGGACGTTTTTTGAGTTACGCGTGATTGCTATTCCTCAGGAAGTAACTGGCGGAATCAAACAAAATTTGGTCCATATGTTGCCATTAACAAGAACAGGTGCTGATTTAATTTTGGTGTCAATAACTCAAACGGGGGTTGAGCTATAGAACGTTTTTCGTCGTCAATTGTGCCTGCTGTATCTCAAGAAATAATGAACGGAATGAAAGAAAAATTTATCGGCAAGTACCCCTTAGTGGGTATAAGAGCTGATTTTGTTTTGGTGTCAACAGCTAAAAAGGGGGGTAGCGCAATCGCCCGTTCTTTTTTTCCATTGTGAGTGCCCTATCTCAAGAAGTAATGCTACGTTCTGGTTGAAATTTGGAATATATGTGAATCTATATGTAAACAGGCTTTGGTTCAACTTTGGCGCCAATCGCGCCAAGAGGTGCTGATTTATTTTCATTATCATTATTTTTTAGCGAATAAAAATAGTTTTATTAATGCAACAATAAGAAAGATAAATCGTAATAGATTGTCGTCTGCGTATTTCTCGTGATTTTAATTGTATGGAAATGATAGGAAATATTATCTCAATGATTTAAAATTTTTAACTGTTGCCATCTTATGTTTGTTAACAAATAAAATATTTGTAATTCATTCAAGCAAGGCTTTTAAAATAACTTTCAATTTTCGCTCTTTGCTTTGCTTTTGCAATAATTCAGACATTGGGATAGTCGTCAAGTTTTTGCATGTGTCATTTTGTTTTTGTTGGGAATATTGCTTCCTCGTCAAGCATGGGGAGGGATCAGAAAAAAAAAAAAAGAGAAAAATATAGAAGAAAGTTTCGTGATGGCCACAACATACTAGTTTGATTAATTCTTCAAAACAATTAGATTGGGGTCGTCGACGCTGTTTAAAAATGCAATTAGGTCTTGGAGGCAAGGATGTGTGCTAAACCTCATGAAACTTTGGCATCCCTTAAAGAAATCTTTATGCAAATAATGGGGTAAAATATCAGTAAGTAAGTTTGCGACCCACAGCCGAAAATTTTCTGATACGTTTATAGCTTTGTATTAAGGCTAAAGGTAGCCGCTTTGAAAATTTAAATATATTAGGCGAAATAATGTAATAGTATTAATTTTCAAGTTTCGTAATATTTTCATTAGCATTAAAATTATAATGTATTATGTGTGTGCAATATATGTGCAATATAGGGTGGTTCAAAAAACCTTTTTACTTTCTTCTATATCTAATATATAGAAGAAAGTATTGGATTCGTGCAAATTTTCGAATTTCGAATTTTGACGGATTCGAACGTTTTGAGGTGTGCTGAGTCCATTTCGACCATTTTTGGAAAATGTCTGTCTGTCTGTGTGTGTGTATGTATGTGTGTGTGTGTGTGTGTATGTATGTGTGTCACGTCTGTGTGTGACCAGTTTTTTGTGGCCGCTCTACAACAAAAACTACCGCATGAAATCGAACGAAATTTAGTACACATATGTGCCCCTATGTGAACTTGTGCCCATTAGTTTTTTGCGCGAATTCCTCCAAGGGGGGTGGAGCAATGAAACGTTTTTCGAGTTACGCGTGCTTGCTATTCCTCAGGAAGTTACTGGCGGAATCAAACAAAATTTGGTCCATATGTTGGTATTAACAGGAACAGGTGCTGATTCAATTTTGGTGTCAATAACTCAAACGGGGGTTGAGCTATAGAACGTTTTTTGTCGTCAATTGTGACTGCTGTATCTCAAGAAATAATGAACGGAAGGAAAGAAAAATTTATCGGCAAGTAGCCCTTAGTGGGTATAAGAACTGATTTTATTTTTGTGTCAACAGCTAAAAAGGGGGTAGCGCAATCACCCGTTCTTTCTTTCCATTTTGAGTGCCCTATCTCAAGAAGTAATGCTACGTTCTGGTTGAAATTTGGAATATATGTGAATCCATATGTAAACAGGCTTTGGTTCTATTTTGACGCCGATCGCTCCAAGAGGTGTTGATTTTTTTTTTTTTTTTTTTTTTTTTTTTTTTTTGCGAATAAAAATATTTTTATTAATGCAACAGTAAGAAAGATAAATCGTAATAGATTGTCGTCTGCGTATTTCTCGTGATTTTAATTGTATGGAAATGATATTAAATATTATCTCAATGATTTAAAATTTTCAACTGTTGCCATCTTATGTTTGTTAACAAATAAAATATTTGTAATTCATTCAAGCAAGGCTTTTAAAATAACTTTCAATTTTCGCTCTTTGCTTTGCTTTTTCAATAATTCAGACATTGGGATAGTCGTCAAGTTTTTGCATGTGTCATTTTATTACTTTCTTCTATATCTAATACATAGAAGAAAGTATTGGATTCGTGCAAATTTTCGAATTTCGAATTTTGACGGATTCGAACGTTTTGAGGTGTGCTGAGTCCATTTCGACTATTTTTGGAAAATGTCTGTCTGTCTGTGTGTGTGTATGTATGTGTGTATGTGTGTGTGTGTCACGTCTGTGTGTGACCAGTTTTTTGTGGCCGCGCTACAGCAAAAACTACCGCATGAAATCGAACGAAATTTGGTACACATATGTGCCCCTATGTGAACTTGTGCCCATTGGTTTTTGGCGCGAATTCCTCCAAGGGGGGTGGAGTAATGGGACGTTTTTTGAGTTACGCGTGCTTGCTATTCCTCAGGAAGTAACTGGCAGAATCAAACAAAATTTGGTCCATATGTTGCCATTAACAGAAACAGGTGCTGATTCAATTTTGGTGTCAATAACTCAAACGGGGTTTGAGCTATAGAACGTTTTTTTGTCGTCAATTGTGACTGCTGTATCTCAAGAAATAATGAACGGAATGAAAGAAAAATTTATCGGCAAGTAGCCCTTAGTGGGTTTAAGAGCTGATTTTATTTCGGTGTCAAAAGCTGAAAAGGGGGTGGCGCAATCGAATGTTCTTTTTTTTCATTGTGAGTGCCATATCTCAAGAAGTAATGCTACGTTCTGGATGAAATTTGGAATAAATGTGAATCTATTTGTAAATAGGCGTTGTTTCAATTTTGGCGCCAATCGCTCCATGGGGGGCTGATTTTTTTTTTGTGTAAATAAAAATAGCTTTATAAATGCAACAATAAGAAAGATAAATTGTAATACTGTCGTCTGCTTATTTCACGTGATTTTAATTTTTGGGAAATAATCGGAAATGTTATTGCAATGATTTAAAATTAATAACTGTTGCCATTTTATGTTTGTTAACAAATAAAACATCTAATTAATTCAAGCAAGGCTTTTAAAATAACTTTCAAGTCGTTCTTTGCTTTGCTTTTGTGGGAATTCAGGAATTCGGACGGCCGTCAGTTTTTTTTTTTTTTTTTTTTGTTGCTGGGAATATTGCATTCTATTCAAGCATAGGGATTGATCAGAATTCACAAGAAAGATATAGAAGAAAGTTTCGTGATGGCCGCAACATACTAGTTTTTGTTGTTAATATTGCTTCCTCGTCAAGCATGGGGAGGGATCAGAAAAAAAAAAAAAAAAAAAAAAAAGAAAAATATAGAAGAAAAATTCGTGATGGCCACAACATACTAGTTTTCAGCTGGAGTCCAGAACACCCCCCCCCCTTTTTTTTTTTACTTTCTTCTTTATCTAATATATAGAAGAAAGTATTGGATTCGTGCAAATTTTCGAATTTCGAATTTTCACGGATTCGAACGTTTTGAGGTGTGCTGAGTCCATTTCGACTATTTTTGGAAAATGTCTGTCTGTCTGTGTGTCTGTATGTATGTGTGAGTGTGTGTGTCACGTCTGTGTGTGACCAGTTTTTTGTGGCCGCTCTACAGCAAAAACTATCACATGAAATTGAACGAAATTTGGTACACATATGTGACCCTATGTGAACTTGTGCCCATTGGTTTTTGGCGCGAATTCCTCCAAGGGGGGTGGAGCAATGGGACGTTTTTTGAGTTATGCGTGATTGCTATTCCTCAGGAAGTAACTGGCGGAATCAAACAAAATTTGGTCCATATGTTGCCCCTAACTGGAGCAGGCGCTGATTCAATTTTGGTGTCAATAGCTCAAACGGGGGTTGAGTTATAGAACGTTTTTTGTCGTGAATTGTGACTGCTGTATCTCAAGAAATAACGAACGGAATCAAACAAAAAATTTTTGACAAGTAGCCCTTAGTGGGTATAAGAGCTGATTTTATTTTGGTGTCAACAGCTAAAAAGGGGGTAGCGCAATCGCCCGTTCTTTTTTTCCATTGTGAGTGCCCTATCTCAAGAAGTAATGCTACGTTCTGTTTGAAATTTGGAATATATGTGAATCCATACGTAAACAGGCTTTGGTTCAATTTTGACTCCAATCGCTCCAAGAGGTGTTGATTTTTTTTTTTTTTTTTTTTTGCGAATAAAAATAGTTTTATTAATGCAACAATAAGAAAGATAAATCGTAATAGATTGTCGTCTGCGTATTTCTCGTGATTTTAATTGTATGGAAATGATCGGAAATATTATCTCAATGATTTAAAATTTTTAACTGTTGCCATCTTATGTTTTTTAATAAATAAAATATTTGTAATTAATTCAAGTAAGGCTTTTAAAGTAACTTTCAATTTTCGCTCTTTGCTTTGCTTTTACAATAATTCAGACATTGGGATGGTCGTCAAGTTTTTGCATGTGTCATTTTGTTTTTGTTAGGAATATTGCTTCCTCGTCAAGCATGGGGAGGGATCAGAAAAAGGAAAAATATAGAAGAAAGTTTCGTAATGGCCACAACATACTAGTTTTTTTTTTTTTTTTTTTTGACTTACTAACAGTATTACAGTGCTGGCCAAATTATTAGAGTAAGACTTTTAAAAACGAATTCTTTATTGATTACATAACTATAGACCCATTAACGAACTGTGAAATAATCATCTAATATTTAGTATGCATTCCCTTGTTCTTGATAAGCATTTTAAGTCCTTTTGGCATACTTTTCACAAGGTTTACACCAGTTCTTAACTTTTTAAAAAAGGAGGTAAAAAATTGTTTATACTCACTATTATATATACCCACAATACACATACTCACTAATTATCCAAAACTAACTTTAAATATAACAGAACACACTAATAAAAAGAACTAGTGAACTGTTTAAGCTGATTGAAGTTATGTTCCTGGTAGGTAGATCAACAAAGAACCTAAACAAAGCAGACAGTGCTGCCACCTGCAAATGTTAAATTAAGCTAAAACAACGCAATAATCAGTGTACAATACGTACTGTACTTTGACAGTAAAATAAATAGTATTTTAGTAAAAATAGTGCACAAAAAACCAAAAAAAAACTCCTTTAGTCTAATAATTTGGCCCCAGCACTGTATATGCTGTAAGAGTTAGCTTCTTACTCAAATTTTAAGAGGGCGCTCAATGGCTCCTTAATTTAACATTTGCCGTAGTATTAAAAATGCTGCAAGTTTAGAAACATTTAACTTCCACCGCTGTTTTTTTTGGGAGGGGGGGAATAATTATTTTAATGCAATGTATATGCATATTACTAGTGTATATATTATAATATGCAGCATTGTTTTTTCAGTTCAACGAACTTTTTTGACCCCTCTTCCCCATAAGTATGAAGCTTGTTGAGCACCCTCTTCAGTTGAAATAGGAAGTTAAAATTCTTCCAGTACATTACAGTGCTGGCGGGGCATTCCAAGGTATTTTTGACATTTATGTAGAGTCCGTAACGTGACCTTTTTTGCCATAACTTTTTAATTTACTGTTTGATTAGCATATTATTTTATTTTGATCTTTACCAACCAACATACAAGCTCAAATTAAAATAATTTGCAAATCAAACGGTAAATTAAAAAGTTATGGCAAAAAAAGGTCAGGTTACGGACTCTACATAAATGTCAAAAATACCTTGGAATGCCCCTGGCCAAATTATTAGACTAAAGAATTTTTTTGTTTGTTTGTTTGTTTTTTGTACACTATTTGTACTAAAATACTACTTATTTTACTGTTAAAGTACAGTACATACTGTTTACTGTACACTGATAATTACGTTATTTTAGCATAATTTAGTGTTTGCAGATGGCAGCACTGTCTGCTTTGTTCATGTTCTTTGTTTATCTAAAGGGTGTCCCAAAATTAACGCAAGATTTGAATTTGCCACCATTTTTTCCATAAATTGTTGGCAGCCATGAAAAAAGAACAATTTGACAGTTGAGAGTTTAGGGTTAGTAAAAATGGGATGTTATTGTACCATACAGCTAGAGAGAGTGAAACATTTCAATGACTGCATAAGGCATTTCCTAGTCGCGTACTCTCTCATTTCGGTCATCAGAATGGGCACCCTATAGATCGTGTGATTTAACATTTTTAAATTTCTTCTTATGGGGTTATTTGAATTCAAAGGTCTATGTCAACAAGCCCACAACCACCCGTGCATTACCGTGTTGCGATACCGAGCGCCAACAACAGTAACTGCTTGACCAGCCTCAACTTTCATTATTTTTGAAACAATTGTTCAATAATGAAAGCGCGTTATTGTATCGTATAACGCTCCATTTTTTTTAACCCTAACCTCTCAGCTATCAATTGTTTTTTTTTTTTCAGAGATGCCAACACTATTTTGCACAAATGGCAACAAAGTCAAATCTTGCGTTAATTTTGGGACACCCTTTACTTACCAGGAACATAACCTCAATCAGCTTAAACAGTTCACTAGTTTGAAGTAGGACCTAATGGCTTTGTTTAATCAAAACCTTTAGGACTTTAAGTTTAATCAGTCAATTTCAATTAACCGTGTGATCCTAATGTTTGAGTTTGATTGCTTTCTGAGAGAAGTTTCATTGGTGAATTAGGTTTTTTGGGGGGAATTATTCATTTTTACAGTGAGCATCTTTGTTTGAGTGGGAAAACTGCGGCAAGCTAGGATGCTATGACATTTTGTAAATTAATAACTCGTGTAATTTTTATTAGAGTGTTCTGTTATATTTAAAGTTAGTTTTAGGTAATTAGTGAGTATGTGTATGTGAATATACATAATAGTGAGTATAAACAATTTTTTACCTCCTTTTTTAAAAAGTTAAGAAATGGTGTAAACCTTGTGAAAAGTATGCCAGAAAGACTTAAAATGCTCATCAAGAACAAGGGAATGCATACTAAATATTAGATAATTATTTCACTGCTCGTTAATGTGTCTATAGCTATGTAATCAATAAAGAATTTGCTTTTAAAACAGTCTTAGTCTAATAATTTGGCCAGCACTGTACTATTCACAAGTCTAACTAGTATGTTGTGGCCATCACGAAACTTTCTTCTATATTTTTCTTTTTTTTTTTCTGATCCCTCCCCATGCTTGACGAGGAAGCAATATTCCCAACAAAAACAAAACTAGTATGTTGTGGCCATCACGAAACTTTCTTCTATATTTTTCCTTTTTCTGATCCCTACCCATGCTTGACGAGGAAGCAATATTCCTAACAAAAACAAAATTACACATGCAAAAACTTGACGACCATCCCAATGTCTGAATTATTGCAAAAGCAAAGCAAAGAGCGAAAATTAAAAGTTATTTTAAAAGCCTTGCTTGAATTAATTACAAATATTTTATTTGTTAACAAACATAAGATGGCAACAGTTAAAAATTTTAAATCATTGAGACAATATTTCTGATCATTTCCATACAATTAAAATCACGAGAAATACGCAGACGACAATCTATTACGATTTATCTTTCTTATTGTTGCATTATTAAAGCTATTTTTATTCGCTAAAAAAATAATGATAATAAAAATAAATCAGCACCTCTTGGCGCGATTGGCGCCAAAATTGAACCAAAGCCTGTTTACATATGGATTCACATATATTCCAAATTTCAACCAGAACGTAGCATTACTTCTTGAGATAGGGCACTCACAATGGAAAAAAAGAACGGGCGATTGCGCTACCCCCCCTTTTTAGCTGTTGACACCAAAATAAAATCAGCTTTTATACCCACTAAGGGCTACTTGCCGATAAATTTTTCTTTCATTCCGTTCATTATTTCTTGAGATACAGCAGTCACAATTGACGACAGAAAACGTTCTATAGCTCAACCCCCGTTTGAGTTATTGACACCAAAATTGAATCAGCACCTGTTCCTGTTACTGGCAACATATGGACCAAATTTTGTTTGATTCCGCCAGTTACTTCCTGAGGAATAGCAATCACGCGTAACTCAAAAAACGTCCCATTGCTCCACCCCCTTGGATGAATTCGCGCCAAAAACTAATGGGCACAAGTTCACATAGGGGCACATATGTGTACCAAATTTCGTTCGATTTCATGCGGTAGTTTTTGCTGTAGAGCGGCCACAAAAAACTGGTCACACACAGACGTGACACACATACACATATACACATACACACACACAGACAGACAGACAGACAGACAGACAGACATTTTCCAAAAAAAGTCGAAATGGACTCAACACACCTCAAAACGTTCGAATCCTTCGAAATTCGAAAATTTGCACGAATCCAATACTTTCTTCCATATATTAGATATAGAGGAAAGTAAAAATACTGAGGAGTGACCTGTTATGTAGGAGAAACTTTTTTTTTACGTGTATTTTTGATCCACCCTAGTGTCCAAGTCATTTCTTGTCACCCTGTATATATAGATACTTCACTCGGGCAAATAAGGGTTTCCTGAACAACTTCCATTTAATGTGAGTAAGAGTAATTAAATTCCTGGAAGTGCAAATGTATTGTTCAAAATGAATAGGAAACAATAACTTCCATTCTGCTGGAAATATGAGAGCTGCACTTCCGAATCGAAGATCGTAAATGAAGTTATTATGCGTCCCTTAATGTATTTAGCATTCATCAGAGTTAAGTGAGTTAACTCATGGGAAGAATATTGACTCGACTTAAGCGATCATTGGATGTTACTGATGTTCAACATAATGAATTTCTTTGATCGCTGCGTTCGGCCTGAGGAAATTTTTCTCACATTCATGATTACTACATCTTTTGAGTTTGATGTAGGACCTGATGGCTTTGTTTAATTAAAACTTTTAGGACTTTTAGTTTAATCAGTCGATTTCAATTAACTGTATGATCCTAATTTTCGAGTTTGATTGCTTTCTGAGAGAAGTTTCATTGGTGAATTAGGTCTTTTGAGGGGAATTATTCATTTTTAGAGTGGGCATCTTAGTTTGAGTGTGAAAACTGCGGCAAGCTAGGATGCTATGACATTTTGTAAATTAATAACTCGTGCAATTTCTAAGGTACTTACACACAAATAAGACTTTTAATATGGCTTGAAATAAATAATTATCATTGCGCAGAGAAATAAAAGGAAATAAACAACGCGTTATCGAGCAAAATTACTGATTACTGCAGACACGTGTTTCGAGGTTTCAAGGAACACCCTTTTTCAATGCAAAATTGTGAGCTTCTGGTTGTAAAGATATCCGGTAAAAGGGGATGTCTGAAACACGTGACTGCAGTAATTTTTAGCTTTGTGCAATAAAACGTTGTTATTTACTTTTACTTATAGTGAAGTTGCCTGTCGAAATAGTCTGCTGCGGTTAAAAAGCTTGTGCCCCCCTCCCCCTCAAAACAGAGTAAGAATGGCAAAAGTTTATAATAAATGCTTACAACAGAGAAAAGTATCATCTGAAGAGGCGCGGAATATTTTTAACATTAAGTATTTGAAAAACAGACGCCAATATTTTTTACTTACATTTCACAGCAATCTGATCTACAACAAAATTAAAGGCTCAGATTTTCTCAATGAAATTAGTTTCATGCATTTGACTTATAATACAAGACGGTTTATCGTACTTCCCCCAAACCAAGTAGGGGAATGTGGGCAAAGTGAAATAGCGAGGAAAAGTGAAATGGGGATATATTTATTCTGCTTTTAACTCTCCTAACTGGTTATATTTTATCTATGTAGTAGAGTAGCACATGCAGTCGATCCTAGTCAGGCGAAAACTCCGCCAACAGTTAAAATGTGTGACAATTTTGGCACTTTCAAAATATTGATACTCATACTGTAACATTTTGTTGTAAGTTTAAAAAAAAATTTGGTGCAATAAAACGGTAAAACTGTTGTTATATTAACATTTTAAATATTAATTGAGACCTTCTAATATTTGATCCAGTATTTAGTTATTTAGTTAATATTGTTACGGATCCGGTGCGACTTCCAACTTTCTTGAAAGGACGACACAGTTCTCGAGAAAAACACAGGAAATTTATTTACACTATGTACAGTCATAGAAAAAAAAAACGAAACACTCGATCCTATTCAAAGACTATTGACACTAGAGACACGTGTAAGGTGTCATTGTTTCAGGAATAAAGAGTTCTACATAATTGTGGTAAAAAATTGTTGTTAAAGGGTCGTCTTCATATTAAAACGAGCATCAACTTCAAATTTTTCAATAAGAACCCCCTTTTTTTATCACATATTTGTGATCAGCATCCTTTTTTAACTTTGTATACAAGGTTTTGTTTAATTCGATCCAACCGTTACTTCAGAATCGAGTTTTGAAAAATTCCTCTCGTAATGTTAAAACGTATTTTGATATTTTTACTCATAACACAAAAACTAGATTAGGCACGGCAAAGATTGTTTTTTTATATCACTATATGAATCGACCCAATAATAAAAACATAATTTACAACACCTAAAATGTAATTTTAGTTTTTTTATGAATTATTTTAATATTTTTTGAAAAAAATATGATCTGAAACCATATTAAATTTTAACAGAAAAACAATCTATAGTGGGAATCCAAAATTTGAGCTCAAAATATTCAGTAGTTTTTGCGCTATGCTTAAAAATTCATTTTTTCCTACTTTAGGGGACCGTATACTTTTTAAAACAGAAATTATGAAAGTTGGTTTCTTCGTAAAAAAAGAAAAAAAAAATGTTCAACAAAATAAGCAAACAGATTATAACGTGGTTTTTCTACATTAGAGTTATGTCTATGGAT
>NC_072732.1:15714474-15852510 GCF_026930045.1 Uloborus diversus
ATTAGAGTTATGTCTATGTATTTTTTAAATGCATAAATATATTCGCTGTCTCTGTAGAAGAGCAACACAATATTGCAACTGTCAGTTTTTTGTGGATATCGTTCAAACGTGAATGTGTAAATAATGCGAAACACTACTTCATTGTCTAATAAAAGAATATTTTATACTTCTGTTTTTTACTTAAAATACTTCTGTGTTTTTTTTTCCTGCGTTTAGCCATAGCCTTTTGTAAAACAATAACTTAAAAATAAAAAAAATAAAAAATATTTATATATATTAATTTGTATTTTTGGCATCTTGAATTCAAATAATGTTTTTCGCAATCACGAGCGTGTGTATGCATGCGGGTGTGTGTTTGTGTAAGCGCATGTGTGTGTGTTTCTGTAGGCGCATGTGTGTGGGTGCGTGTGTGTATGTATGCATATGTGTGCGTTTGTGTATGTATGCATATGTGTGCGTGTTGTGTATGCAGTGCTGTGTGTGTACGCGCGTGTGCGTATAGACGTTCGTGTGTGTGTGTGTGTGTACGCGCGTGTGCGTGTAGGCGTTCGTGTGTGTGTGTTTATGTAGGCATGTGTGTTTGTGTCTGTGCAGGCATGAGTGAGTGTATGTGTATGTGTGTGTGTAGGAGAGCGTGTATGTGTGTGTATGTATGCGTGTGTGTGTGTGTGTAGGATATTGACGCAACCTCGAGACGGTTTTCGCCAGAGGAGCAGCATCGTGAGGCGGCCGGCCGACGATGGTGCTGCGGTGGACGCTGGTGGGGAAATAAAATGATAGCACATCAAAACAGTCAAATGAAAGCAATAAGCAATCGTGATTGCTCAAAAAAATTAACATGCACAACTTTTTCACAAAAACATACAACAAAACCTCATTGTCTTGCTAGTCATGTTGCAATAGAATTAATGACTCATCCCGGTGATAATTTACTTAAAGAAAAAATTATTGCATTGTCTAAATCGGGAAAAAGTGTTCGAAAAATAGCCGACAGTGTGAAGTTTCGCCTTTAACAGTATCCAGATGGGTTAAAAAGTAATATTTGCTCTTAGATAAATTTTACTGGTTTTTAGGATTTTTTTTTTTTTTTTTTTTTTTTTTTGTATAGTGTTTGAATAGTTTTCAATGTTTTAAGATGTAGGAGAGGAAATGTCAGTCGCATTAGCGGGCCGCGTGCTTTGAGCTGCATTCTGCACGAAAGTAGTAGTTGTGGCTTGTGAACTTTTTTTTTTTTTGACTTCGTCAAAGATTTCACAAAACATTAATTTGCGTGTTAGATTAAGTTGAGTTTTTGTCTATTCTTAATTATAATTTAAATACTATTTTTCTATTTACATTCTCGGTCATTGCCGTGCCTTTCACATTAAAATCATTCTCGCAAGACAAAGATAAAATTTCAAATTATTTTCTTCTCTTTTGAACAACATGGAAAAATATCGTCAAAGAAACAAAATGAAAAAATTTATTGTTATCAACTAATGGGTGCCTATTTTATTAAATGCATTTTTTTCAGAATGCAGTATCTGAATATTCGGCTCCAACTTTATGACACTGGAACTAATTCTACTTTCTGTTCTTATTCTCTGCACACACAACGGGACACATGGACCAACTTCGCGGGCTGAATGTCTCCCTCATCTTCACTGCGATATAATTCCGGTTTGGTTATCCCATTCGATGGCTGCTGTGGGTCCTAATAATGAGCACAACAGCCCTGAACTAGATTTGACCGAACAATGAAGCACGTGTCATGTCATTGAAGCTGAGAGTGCCTAAAAACTGGTGGATGAAGAAAATTTATCTCACCAGTGAGATGCCGTAAACATACAGCAGATAAATTTACTTTACCTACCAGTTTATTCGGACTCTCAGCTTCAATAAGCTGACTTCTGCATCCCGCACGATTAGTTACGATTCCAGTTTGCGAAATCTACCGCAAGGAAGAAATAGTAGCCTCGGGATGGATCAACCCGCCTGTCGGGTATTCTGCGAATAGTATTGCCATAGGTGCGCCAGCCTAATGCCTGATGCTTTAGAAAATTTTAGTTTGCAGGTATATAGTGCGCAAAACAAAATCAAATAATGCTAAGTTTTGTTTGTAATGTTACAAAATCGGAGAAATGACAAGAAGTCAGATTTCGGTTCACCTTGGTTTAAGCTTAAAATAACTTTAGTCTTTTTAAATTACGTCCTGGACCATCTCGAATCTCGTTGCTAGAAACAGCATTGGGAAATTACTTTCCTAAATTGCTTTTAAGAGCCTTTACATGTTTAACTAAAACCGCCGATTGTGTTTTGCCTTTTTAATAATACCATGCATTATGATCTTTCGCATAAATTAGGATTTGAAACAAATTCTCTTTTTTTGATTACAAAAAAGCCTCTAGAACAATCTCTGTGTTTCTTCACTGGGTTAATTCAAATAACCAAATTTTTCCCAAATGAAGTTCGAGTATGAACGGTTTGCTCATTAACGGGTATTTATATTCTCCTGCTTCTGTTTAATTTTTTAGATTGATACTTCTTTCATTTTATGTATTTAGAGCAAATTTTCACGGAATAAATTGACCTTGCTTCGCTCGAGTCTCCAATCTATTTAATGCTGCGTCTTCCCACGTAGTGCGGTATATTTTTTATATTTTTGTGTGCGATGACCCAAACTTCTGCCGATGTTCTGCGAAATTAAAAACGCGCAATTCCATTTTACATTAAAAGACTTTCTATTCATCCCAAAATAAATCTGTAACATAGATGCAATACATTTATCAAACATATTCACATCATGTTTCTAGGTATTAGGTTGGATATTTACATTTCTATGAGGTTAATTTGCTGAATGATTATATAAGCAGTCCAATAGGTTCATATTAAAAAAGGCAAAAAGTTCCATTACTTTTACTTTGTCATTATTCGATTTACTAAACAACGACCTATACGATGGACCAGCCAAAACCCAACCGTCTTTCTTAGGTTAATCCAGATAGACAATCATCAGTAAATATTTTTACTTTTTTTTTTTTTCAAAAAAAAAAAAAAAATCGACCGTAAATCGCTTTTTGCCGCAACATAATCTGCTAAAAGGTATCGGATTACGGAAAAAAAGATAACTTCAAAAAATCATGAATTGAGCTGGATAATCTCGATCTTTTCTTTGTTTACATTCCGTTACTTGATAAGCCGTGACCTTGAAAGAAGCGTTTTCAATGTGGTGACGGTCCCTAAAACGTTTTTCGTTAATAACTCCTGTTCTACTGCACGGAATGCAGTGAAATTTCGTATCCTGGCTGTATTTTGCGGTCTAAACATAATAATGTAGCAAAAGTTAGGGGTTCCTATTTGAAAACCAAGAGTTGGTGCTCATTTTGCTTTGTATATGGTCCCTTATCAAAATTTCACCTACGTAGTTTTAAAGAAGACTTTAAACCAAGTCGGATGACCTCTTTCTTTCCTTTCTAGCATGTATAATGGCCAAATAATTAAAAGTGTTTCGTTTTTTTTTTCTATGACTGTACAGGAAAGATCGTTAACAACTGCTAAATTAATCATCAGCAATTAAGCAAATATCAATCCACACCGTAAACTCAACGGTTACACACGTATTTACATCCAAATACGTAAAACAACACAGCGAAATGCCTCGCAATAAACAGAGCTAATACACTCTCAGTACAACTTCTCCATCGAGACTGACTTTTTATCATGCGGCACGGCTATTTATAGACATCGAAAGAGACCTCTCAACTATTCCAGAAAATGCTACACCGTTCTACACTTTCTTATTTCTTTCCATTCACAAATTTTATTATTCAGAAATGAGGGGACCGTATACTTCAGCCGAATGTACGGGGGCTGTATATTCATTACAAGGAACTATTTACAGGTTACGTTACTACAATAATTCTAGATGAAAGATGATTTAATAAACGCCAAATTTAGCTATATTATGACAAATTAATCACAAAAATAATTACTATTTACAGAATTTGTAACAATATTAATCTTATTGGTATTTTAAATATTTTAAACAATTTTTCAAGTGCATGCGGGACAAAGTGGAGGGGGTAAAATGAAAAAGTTTATTTTGTTTATTCACACAATCAATTATGTAATCACTTAGGCATTCATTTACTAGTTAATTCATTTTCATTTCTTCTGTTAGTAATTCACTTGTTTGTTCATTCTTCCACTTATTTTCTTATTTATTTGCTTGTTCACTCATTCATTTATTTTTCTTCATGCATTAATTAATTCATTTAATTAATTATTCGCTTATAGTTTCACTAACTTTTCATTTATTAATTTAACTTTTTATTTAGAGATTCATTTGATCAAAAATATGTTTTATAATCGAATAAAAAATAATTAATTAGAAAAATATTTAATTTTTCACTTTGTCCCGTAAGAGTAAACAGTAAAATCTGTCCACTTTTTTTTTTTTTTTTTTTTTTTTTTTTTTGAAGGCAAAAATCTACTGCAAAACAAAGTTCTTAATTTTTTTTAAAAAAATTTAAATCAAAAAAGTTGGATTTTTTTTTATTTAAATCGATTTATTTAATTTAAATCACATTTTTTGAGTTTTATTAAATTTAAAATTATTTATTACTTTACATTTATAAACATGATATATATCATCTATTCAGCTTACTTTTCAAACTAAGATAAGTTCTCTAACTATTTAATATATTTTTTAAATTTATAAATACGCTATAATACTTCGATAAGAAGTTATTTTGTTTTATGCTTTGCTTAAAAATAAGGTTTTCATCATCATGTTCGTTTTGGTGTAAAAGAATATGTTGAGCAATTACTTTTCTTAATTATATCAGTGATTGTGTATGAGAAAAACTCAAAATTTTCTCTGGTTCTATACTGAATTGAACTGTAATTTTGGAGTAAAAGCAATATTCCAAGAAGGAAATTCTGTTTTATACACATCAAGAGGGATCTATGTTGAAGTTAAGATTGAATAATGCAGTGTAGTTAAATTTAGAGCAACACACTCTAAAAATGCAAAACTAATTTATAAAAATAAAATGAACTTATTTTAATTAAGGATTTTGATTAAAAAAATCACTTGATTCAAATCAATTGATTTAAATCAATGATTTTTAAAAAATCAATGGATTTTCATCATGATTTTAATTATGATTTAAATCAACTTGACGAAAGTTTTTCAGGTGACGGAAGATTTTCGTCACCTGAAAAGCTTCAACGGCAGGGCAAGCTTCAACGGCAGCAGGGTTCAACAAACCCTGCTTGCAAAAAAGAACTAGTATGTTATGGCCATTACGAAACTTTCTTCTAGATCTTTCTTGTGAATTCTGATCAATCCCTATGCTTGAAGAGAATGCAATATTCCCAGCAACAACAAAAAAAATCTTGACGACCGTCCGAATTCCTGAATTCCCGCAAAAGCAAAGCAAAGAACGACTGGAAAGTTATTTTAAAAGCCTTGCTTGAATTAATTAGATGTTTTATTTGTTAACAAACATAAAATGGCAACAGTTATTAATTTTAAATCATTGCGATAACATTTCCGATTATTTCCCAAAAATTAAAATCACGTGAAATAAGCAGCGACAATATTGGAATTTATCTTTCTTATTGTGGCATTTATAAAGCTATTTTTACTTACACAAAAAAAAATCAGCCCCCCCATGGAGCGATTGGCGCCAAAATTGAAACAACGCCTATTTACAAATAGATTCACATTTCTTCCAAATTTCATCCAGAACGTAGCATTACTTCTTGAGATATGGCACTCACAATGAAAAAAAATAACATTCGATTGCGCCACTCCCTTTTCAGCTTTTGACACCAAAATAAAATTAGCTCTTATACCCACTAAGGGCTACTTGCCGATAAATTTTTCTTTCATTCCGTTCATTATTTCTTGAGATACAGCAGTCACAATTGACGACAAAAAAGTTCTATAGCTCATCCCCCGTTTGAGTTATTGACACCAAAATTGAATCAGCACCTGTTCCTGTTAGTGGCAACATATGAACCAAATTTTGTTTAATTCCGCCAGTTACTCCCTGAGGAATAGCAAGCACGCGTAACTCAAAAAACGTCCTACTGCTCCACCCCCCTTGGAGGAATTCGCGCCAAAAACTAATGGGCACAAGTTCACATAGGGGCACATATGTGTACCAAATTTCGTTCGATTTCATGCGGTAGTTTTTGCTGTAGAGCGGCCACAAAAAACTAGTCACACACAGACGTGACACACACACATACATACACACACACACAGAGAGAGAGACAGACAGACATTTTCCAAAAATAGTCGAAATGGACTCAGCACACCTCAAAACGTTCGAATCCGTCAAAATTCGAAATTCGAAAATTTGCACGAATCCAATACTTTCTTCTATATATTAGATATAGAAGAAAGTAAAAAGAATGAATTTTTGTCTAATTTGGATTCTTATTCTTTTATGTACGTGCATTGTATTCTGCTATAGGGCGGCTTTACCACCTGTTTAAAGATTAATAAAGCATTATTATCGCTGCTGTTATTATTATTATTATTGGAGTGAAGCTTTTTATGTGAAAACTTTGAAATTCATATCGGCAAACTTTTGTGTGACAGAAGTGACGTAAATGTTTTGTGCGACGAAAATCACATACACGATCACACCGTTGAGTGCAGCTATAAATTAACAACAGAATATCCGATGAAGCACGTGTGTATAACGAACGCCTTTCGAGTATTTTTACTTTCTTCTATATCTAATATATAGAAGAAAGTATTGGATTCGTGCAAATTTTCGAATTTCGAATTTTGACGGATTCGAACGTTTTGAGGTGTGCTGAGTCCATTTCGACCATTTTTGGAAAATGTCTGTCTGTCTGTATGTGTGTGTGTATGTGTGTGTGTATGTGTGTCACGTCTGTGTGTGACCAGTTTTTTGTGGCCGCTCTACAACAAAAACTACCGCATGAAATCGAACGAAATTTGGTACACATATGTGCCCCTATGTGAACTTGTGCCCATTAGTTTTTGGCGCGAATTCCTCCAAGGGGGGGTGGAGCAATGGGACGTTTTTCGAGTTACGCGTGCTTGCTATTACTCAGGAAGTAACTGGCGGAATCAAACAAAATTTGGTCCATATGTTGGTATTAACAGGAACAGGTGCTGATTCAATTTTGGTGTCAATAACTCAAACGGGGGTGAGCTATAGAACGTTTTTTGTCGTCAATTGTGACTGCTGTATCTCAAGAAATAATGAACGGAATGAAAGAAAAATTTATCGGCAAGTAGCCCTTAGTGGGTATAAGAACTGATTTTATTTTTGTGTCAACAGCTAAAAAGGGGGTAGCGCAATCACCCGTTCTTTTTTTCCATTTTGAGTGTCCTAACTCAAGAAGTAATGCTACGTTCTGGTTGAAATTTGGAATATATGTGAATCCATGTGTAAACAGGCTTTGGTTCAATTTTGACGCCGATCGCTCCAAGAGGTGTTGATTTTTTTATTTTTATTTTTTTTTTTGCGAATAAAAATATTTTTATTAATGCAACAATAAGAAAGATAAATCGTAATAGATTGTCTTCTGCGTATTTCTCGTGATTTTAATTGTATGGAAATGATAGAAAATATTATCTCAATGATTTAAAATTTTTAACTGTTGCCATCTTATGTTTGCTAACAAATAAAATATTTGTAATTAATTCAAGCAAGGCTTTTAAAATAACTTTCAATTTTCGCTCTTTGCTTTGCTTTTGCAATAATTCAGACATTGGGATAGTCGTCAAGTTTTTGCATGTGTAATTTTGTTTTTGTTGGGAATATTGCTTCCTCGTCAAGCATGGGGAGTAGGGTGGGGCGAAAAATGAAAAGTTTTTCCGATCAACTAGTAATAGTTGCCAAAAGTTGTCTTATGTGATAGTTAGCTAATGTGCAAAATTTGACGAAAATCGGTTAATATCTTCAGGGGGCGCTGCGATCGCAAAGTTTTAACATTGTTTTTTTCCTATAATATCATGGTTTCAATGTAAAAATCATGCTTTTTTCTAACTTTAATTTCACCTTTTTTAATTCTAAAGGACATGTATGTATTAAGAACATGTAGAATAGCTTCCAAAAGAAATTTGGTCACTAAACGTTAGCATTAAAAGAAAGCAATGCATGGTTTTGTTGTAAAAACTCCATAATTTGAAGAGACACAACCGTCGAGCTCTTAGAATCATGTGAAATGCCATTTAAATACGTCATACAACCTTGAACTCTAACCGAGAAAAGTTCCAGACGCATTTCTACAGCATCGAGTGCACAGCACAGTGTATGTTTATATTTTCAGTGCATTGAAACGCCATCTCTAACACCATAATGAGCGGAAAACATTCGAAGGATTATTGTGCTGGATCGAAAGTAAAAACAAGGAAAATGTTAAAAGATTCCATTTTCGGAACACCAACAAATTTGTCTGATTCTGTGTTACCTACGTATGAAGATGTATTTAAGTATTATTTATTTCTTGCACACGAAAAGATACAGTTTAGTTCTTCCAAAGAGCCCACAGTGACTGAGATAGCAGAAGACGTAGCCACGAAGTTAGAAGAGATATGGCATCGTTCCTCTATTCCTATAGTTTCACATAAACGAATCGTTCAAATGATTCGACATTTTCACGGCAAATATAAAAACCTGAAGAAAACTATGAACAAAAAATCTGTTAAAACAAATGCGTTTAACGCAAAGATGCAGTTATTTTCATCCGAAGCTCGAGAAAAACTTTTCGACATCGCTTGTTGTAAATGCCGTTTCAGTGCGTGTAACTGCGACAAGACTCGCAAAGTTCCTTCCAAAGAACAACTTTTTCTTTTTGATCAGCGTGGTGATAGAAAAATGTTTATTGGAAACATTGATATTCAAACCACAAGAAAATTAAAACTGAGTTTTGAACGAAAAAAGAAAGAAGAATCAAGAGCGAAGAGGGAAAGCATAGTTAATACCCGTGAAGAAGGTTCTGAAGAAACAGAAATTGATAAAGAATATTCAATAGAAGGTATGGACGAAAAGGATCCTGAATTTATAGTTATAAATTATAAAGCAAGCACTTCACAAGCAAGAGTCAGTTTGAACAAATTTTCTAAAACGTGTGACCGATACGGTGTTTCGAATAGATCAGCGGCCGCGTTGGCATCATCCATATTAGAAGACGTGGGCTTAATTTCTCCTGAAACATCTTCAAATATAATCGATCCAAGCAAAGTGAAACGAGAGCGTAAAAAAGTGAGAAAAAATCTGCAAGCTCATCACCAAGGGCCAAAATGTGCTGATGTACAAGGTCTGTACTTTGATGGCCGAAAGGATAGTACATTGTTCTTGGAACAATCTGTGTCCGGCAGTTATCATCGAAAAATAATTATTGAAGAACATGTAACACTGGTTATGCTGCCAGATAATAAATACTTGGGACATATTTCGCCAAATCGATCAAACGCAGAAGGAATTGCAAACGGCATACTGGATTTCATTGTCGAAAACAAAATTGATATTACTCAGTTGTGCGCCGTCGGATGTGACGGTACTGCAGTAAATACCGGAAGAAAAAGTGGCGTGATTTTACGCCTTGAAACATTCTTTCACAGACCATTGCAGTGGTTAATATGCCAGCTTCATGGCAACGAATTGCTGCTTCGCCATTTAGTAGAATACTTGGATGGACCAAGTACTAATCCCCGAGGATTCAGCGATCCTATTGGCAAAATGTTGATAGGCTGCGAATCACTACCGATAGTGAAATATAAAGTCGTTGAGTGCAATATTCAAAACATGCCAACTATCGACCGAGGGGACCTAAGTACTGACCAGAAATATCTACTGGAAATATTTGAAGCCGTTATTAGTGGCAACTGCTCCGTACACCTTTCTGAAAGAGTACCTGGTTCCTTGAGTCATTCTAGATGGTTCACGACAGCCAGTCGGATTTTGCGTTTGTACATCGGCACAGAATATCCAACAGCAAATTTAAAAATGCTTGTTTCATTCGTTATTAAAGTTTATACACCTTGCTGGTTTCTAATTAAGTGCAACTCAGCATGCAAGGATGGTGCACGAAACTTGTGGCACGTTATTCATCTGTCGCGTTATTTGCCAGACGACCTGTTACATGTCATCGATCCAGTCATTCAGCGGAACGCCTTTTTTGCACATCCTGAAAACATCTTGCTGGCGATGTTAAATGATGATCGAAGGCATGTACGGCAGTTAGCTGCTCGTCGGATTTTGAGAGTACGAGACACTAATTCTGTGAACAATAATGATATCCGTACTTTTACCATCCCTGAGTTTAACTTTTCTTCTTCCGACTATGTCGACTTGATCAATTGGCAGTGTGAAGAAGTGCTTATAACAGAACCTCCTATAACAAATATACTAACTGAGGACGAGCTACATGACTTAGTGAAAACCGGAGATGTTCCTCAGTTTCTTCAAAACATGTGCAAATTTCCTTGTCATACTCAATCTGTGGAGCGCTGCGTAAAGTTGGTGACGGATGCATCTCTGGCCGTAAGTGGAATAGAAGCCAGGGATGGTTTCATTCGTGCACGTTTAGAGGCTCGAAAGGAACTGCCTTTCTTTGAAAGTAAAAAAGACTATTTTCGTAAAAGCTCTAACTGTGACACATAAATTTGTATCACGTATGTAGTGTAAATTTTTACAGATTTTTAAAATTGTTTATTATTGTTTCAATAGTGCTGTTTAATTTTATTTGTCTAATATATTTGCATTTTCATAATTTTTGTGTCACATTTTGTAAAATTCATCAGTTTTTACTTAGTATTGTCCTAAAAGTCACTATTTTTTACTTTTTTGTTTCTTTTTAAGATGCTGGAAATATAAATAAATAACATAAAAGAACTTTTATGGGTTATTTCATATGCTTTCAGTGCATAAATAAATCTTATGAGTAAAAAAATGCAATGATATAAGTTAACAGCATTATTTTTCGTATTTTAACCATGAAATCCGGGAAAAAATCTATAATAAAACTTTGTGACCACAGCGCCTCCTGAAGATATTATCCGATCTTCATCAAATTTTGCACTTTTGCTAACTATCACCAAAGACAACTTTTGGCAACTATTACTAGTTGATCGGAAAAACTTTTTATTTTTCGCCCCACCCTAAAAAAAAAGAAAAATATAGAAGAAAGTTTCGTGATGGCCACAACATACTAGTTTAGTATTCTCGTTGGTTTTATAAACTGTTTTTTTCTGTAAAAATATAAAATTTTGATCTGAATATGACTGAAATGTCTTGACCGGGTCTCGATCCGGGGTTCGACGGTTCAAAGCTTAGCGGTCTGTCTATAGAGTCACTGTGATTGTCAGTTTGCGCTGTGCAGCAGTGTTAGTATGTGTACAAAAACGATCATTTCTCTTCTTAGCAACTAAGAAGATAATGCACAGTGACACATATGTATATAATTTTATTTAAATAATTGAATGATCAACAGTCTATATGCTATTCAAAAGTGACTTATGAATAATTAAATGTTTCTCTTAAAAACAAAAGCTTCACTTCTGTCCTGTGTCTTTACGGCCCTGTTTTTTATTAGAACTAGTATTGTTATTATTATTATCATTATTATTACTATTATTATTATTTTTACTATTATAATTATTATATTTATTACTATTATTATTATTGTTGTTTTTATTATTATCATTAATATTACCATTGCTATCATCATCATCATTGTTATTATTACTACCTTATTATTATTATTTTTTTACTATTGTTGTTATCATTAATATTGCTGTTGCTATTATTATTGTTATTATTATTATTATTATCATTATCGTTGTTGTTATTATCACTATTACTATTATTATTATTATTATATTATTATTCCTATCGTCATTGTTGTTATTATCATTATTACTATTATCATCATTATTATTACCATTGCTATCATCATCATCATAATTGTTCTTCTTAATATTTTATTGTTATTATTGTTTTTACTATTGTTGTTATCATTAATATTGTTATTATTATTATCATTATTATCATCATCATCATCATCATCGTTTTTGTTATTATCATTGTTGTTATTATCACTATTACTATTATTATCATTGTTATTATCATTATTATTATTATCATCATTATAGTTATTATTATTATTATTAATTTATTATTATCATTATCATCATTGTTATTATTATCATTATTATTATTATTATCACTACGAATACGGAAAGAATGAGTTCTGAAAAATGAATCGTAATCTGGTTCTTTTCTCCCACAGTTCGGCAACGACACGTTCAACAAGGGCGTGCTGATGAACGCTGGCGTTCGTGAGGCTCTCCGCGATTCGGACTTCCAGTGCTTCGTCTTCCACGACGTCGACATGATCCCGGAAGACGATCGGAACGTCTACTCCTGTCCGCCCATGCCCCGACACCTCTCCGTCGCAGTCGACAAGTTCAACTACACGTGAGTCCATTCCTTTCGTTGAACGTGAGAAATTACACTGCGGAACAAATTTATTTATTTATTTATTTCTGTACTGAAGCTTTCCAGTACACATTTTAATTGAGCCGCTCAGAAGCCAATGCGGTTAAGTCCATTTTTGGATATTTTCTGATTTTTGGAAATTTTGATAAAATAAATGTTAATCTTCTTAGTTATTAAAGGATTTACTCGTTGGTTATTTTTTTCTAGGTTAGAGAGCCCTTTTTTTAATAGCTTCTGAACATGTTGTGTAATAATTTCAGAAGCCATTGTGAATAAGTCCACCTTTTATTAATATTTTTTTACATAAACTTTGAAATAAAAATTAAATTATTCTTCTTCTTTCGATATTTGTTGGCAACACTGAAAAACAAGAAATTCATTATACAAGAAGTCATAATCCCAGTGGCAGATACTTGAATTCAGATTTTTCTATTGCAAAAATGTATAACCTGTATGTCGAACAATGTAATGAAGAGCAAATTGTACCAGTAAAGGAAAAGTTTTATTACCATATATTTTCGACAAAATTTAACTTACATTTTAAGCAACCTTCAAAGGATACTTGTGCAACATCCGATTATTTGGTAATAAAAAAGCAATCTACAATAGATGAAGAAAAAAATGCAGCTGAAGTTGAAGATGACGAACACTTGCGAGATGCAGAAATTGCCCGTAATAGTATGGCTAATGATCGACTAAGAGCTTTAGACGAAATATGCATGTTCAGTTTTGATTTCGAAAAAGCATTACCATTTAAGAAACTATCCACATCAGTGGCTCATTACAAGAGAAACTTATTTGTATACAATCTTGGTTGCCATGATTTAAAGACTAACGAGGGCTACATGTATGTTTGGCCTTATAACCCAAGCATCGCGGGGTTCATAAGAAGTGTCAGCGTGTTTATCTAAACACATTAAATTGTACGCAAAGGATTTTCAAAAAATTATAATGCATTCAGATTCATGTTCAGGACAGAATCGAAATATAAAAACTGTGTTAAGTTTAATGAAATTGGTTCAGAGTGAAGACATAAAGCCTGAATCAATTGAGCTTAAATTTTTATTAAGTGGGCACAGTTATTTGCCCAATGATGCTGATTTTGCTGTTATAGGAGCTTATGCAAAGAAATTCTGTATATTTATAACCCTAGTGACTGGTATCATATAATACAAAATAGTAAAAGGAAGAACCCTTTCAGAGTTGTCGAAAAGAATCCATGAGAGTTTCTTTTCACAAGACCATTGGAAGAAGCTGTTACCAACAGAAAAAAAATCAACAAGTGGATTAACAGTCAATTGGCTTAATATGAGATGCATAAAATTGGAACCCTAGCAGCATTAAGTTCAAACATAATTTTGACGAGGATGATACCTTTCATGTAATTGATTTTAAATAAACAAATAAAAAAAGGTAGGCCAGTAAATTTAAAAAATATAACTCAACCTATATTCAGAACAATTTCAAAAGAAACAAAAAAAGACATCATATGTTCAGTAAAGTATATACCTCCAATAAAACACTACTTTTACAGGACATTAAGGACAACACATGGAGATCAAGATTTACATTTAAATAACTTGTAAGAAGATGGTTTTTGTTATAATGAATAAACATAAAACTTATGACAATAAATGTTATTTTATTGTTTTTACATAAATTTCTTATATTTTTCATCTGCCAAAAGGTATAAGTCCTAAAATTTTTAAGATGCTGTCATTCTTTCAATAAATACTTACGTTTTTATTTACACATCCTGTACATATCTTGTTTTTTTTGCAGAGTTTACATTTCGAAAAAAGATTTTATACACTTTTCTAATTAAATTAATAAACCAAGAATTTTAAAAACTAATGTATCAAAAAACATTAATTTTCTCAATTTTTGTGTTTTGGACTTAACCGCATTGGCTTCTGAGCGGCTCAATTAAATAAACCGTTTCCATTTGCCTGAATGTGCACTAAAATGTGTTCCGAATTTGCTCCTTTAAAAACAAAAGTGTAATGATGCTTGCTGAGAATGTACTGTTCGCCTCTGAGAAGTTGAGCTGTGGCCTTGAGTAAGTCCATTTCTTTCAAGTGAGAGCAAACCATAAGAAGAGGAATTTTCCGCTCAGAATTGGGCTACCATTAAGCCTTTTGACCTTCAACCGTTTTTCCTGGCCGTGGTAGCCCGATCGGTAGAGTGTCGGATTCGGGGCCGGAGGGTCCTGAGTTCGAACCTCGATGGTCGAAGATCCACCGTCGTCAGTAAAGGGCGACGTTAAATATGGTCGTGGTCCCAATGTCCTCCAAGTGAAACGATACCTCTGGGGGTGCTAGCACCAGGTAGCCATTAGCTCCTGGACTAGTTCTAAATTCTCATCAACTGTTCGATCCGGTGATGGTGCTGCCATCTATCGGTATATTAAATAATGGAGGCAAGGCACTTAGTATGCAGTCCTCGACATAAATACAGTTGTAGTCAGTTGTGACTCGGAATTGAAATCGAATCGAAACCGTTTTTCCTCATCCCTATTTCAGCAAATGGAATCGTTTAATCCGCGGGCCAACGGAGCTCAACTTACCAAAGGCGGACACTATTTCAATTGTCTTCCGTTCAGGATATTTGTTAAGATTTAAACTTGAGAACACATTTTAGAACAGATTGGGGGATAATGTGAGAATAGATTAAGAGCACATTTAGCCACACTTGTGAAAGCATTACTTCCCTTCACATAAATATAATTTCAATCGCTTTCTTTCACTACGAGTCAATAGAATCTCTTAATATAAGACTACTAGAAACTTTATAGCAGTGAGTCGCTGTCGGTTGATGCGGCGAATGCCCTCAAAAAGGCTGACCTTCCCAGGTCGAAGTCCGTTCATTGCCAGGCAGCAGTTGACAGCTGCCCCACGAGATTACTGTAAAATTAACAGCATAAACTACTGGTAAAATCAATGGAGTGTTTTAAAAGTGCTGTAAAAAGTGTTCAAAAAGAAGGACTTGTTGCAGTGCTCAAAAAATGTTCTCATGTGTTTCCAAAAGTACGAGGGTTGTTTTTTTATCAACTTCCGATGTGGTATAAAAATAAAACTAGAGAGAGTAATTAAATAAATTTATTATCAAAAGGTAGGTACATTATTAGTTACTTTTCAACATAATCGCCATTTAAATTGAGGCATTTTTCATACCTGGGTACAAGCTTCTTGATACCTTCTTCATAGAACTTTGCCGCGAGTGATTTGAGATGGGTTTTCACGGCGTTTTTTGTAGCAAAACTTGTCAGTTACGATAGTGTATAGGGCTGAAGTTGAAATCTCAGGAAACTGATCGGATTGGTCCGTAATCGTAAACCTCCGATTGCTTCTTACAGTTTGGTCAACTCGATCAACGAGGTCTTTGTTTGCGACCGACTTTCGTCCTTGGCCCCCTTCATCATGAATGTCACCTCGTACAGCTTTAAAGTTCCTACACCAATCACGCACTGCACTGTCAGGCATAAAGCTTTCACCGTATACTCATTTCATTCTACGGTGAATCTCACACTTGGCGGGAGATTCTATCATGGTAGCCATGTTTTTGCGTCGCCAGATAAACTGGTAATGGCGTCGGACATCCGAAAACGAGTGAAGTTGTAGTGGGAGAGGTGCGCAGTCGACTGCAGCGCATTGCTGGTCGATGCCGCTCGCCCTGCCATCTAGCGGCACGATCGGAAGTTGAAAAAAAAAACAGCCCTCGTATTTTGAAAATGCCTTTCCTTTAAGTCTTTGCTATCATAATAGTGTTACAAATCCTGTAAATAGTAATTATTGTAGTAACGTAACCTGTAAATAGTTTCCCGTAATGAATATACAACCCCTTTTCATTCGGCTGAAGTATACGCTCCCCTATTTCTTTTTCTTTTCATTGATAAAATTTGATAACGGTCTACGCATTTCGGGAAGCAGTAAGAATGTTGTGGAAACTTCTTCGATGTTTATAAAGGCGTCCGGCGTGATAAAAAGGAGAGTTTCGATTGAGAATTCGAACTGAGAGCGTATTTGCTCTGTTTAAAGCGAGGCATTTCGCTGTGTTTTCGTATTTGGAAGTAAATACGTGTGTAAACGTTGAGTTTACGGTGTTGTGTGATAATTGCTTAATTGCTGATGAATAATTTAGCTGTTGTTAACGATTTCTCCTGCACATAGTGTAAATAAAGCTCCTGTGTTTTTATCAAGAACTGTGTCTTCATTTCAAGAAAGTGGAAGTCGCACCGAATCCAATAGCTTTGTTTTTATTATTAAATGTGCTACTGCCAATAATTTATAAAGAGATTGTATTAAAATATTTAGTTAGTCAAACGAAATGATGATGTGTATCTGATTCTTCGGTTCTACACACCAGCAGGTTTTGATTGTCGAATGTTCAGAGTAGTACCAAACTGAGCCCGAATCACGAGCGGTTCATGTCATATGCATTGATGGCAGGAATGAAGTTACTTCAACAAAATCAGATTTGTTCAAAGAATAGGTAAAATGCGGGTATTTGGGTAAATGGCGCGTGGTAAGCAAAAATAATTACGCAGTCGTTATTTTCAACAAACAATGTACAAGAAAAAAAAAGAAAATTTTCCATGTATGCAGTAATTGGCGCTCTGCAGTATAAACATCTTACGGAATTTGGTTTTCTGCACATAATGTTCAAAACGATGGAAATCATTAAGGGGGTCCGGGACACATTTTGAATTTTTTTTTAATTATATACTTTAGAGTTTTGAAATTTTTTGCACTGATTCACCATTTATTTAATGAGCGAAATCATAACATAAATATGAAAAAAAAAATATTATTTAAATTTAATTAGTTTTTTTTTTAAAAAAATGGGGTTGCTTTAAATTGCTATAACTCAAAATATCCTTGATCAATTTTCAATTTTTTTAAAATAAATTACGCACAAATATCTAAGCTTTAATTCTTATTCGGCGATTTTAAAAATATGGATTCAATAAAAAATAAAAAATATTTGAAGAAAAATTTTGAAAAATTCGAAGATTCTTTTTTTAAAAAAAATCATAATTTTTGCAGTAAACTTTTTTTCAAATTCGCCCTATAAAAATCAAAGTAAACTGTTTGAAAAAGATATGCTCCAAGTTTCATTACTTTATCGGTTCCTATCTTATAAGAGTTTGAATGCAAGAAATCGGGAAAAATTGCATCATGAAGAAAAACGCTTTTAAAGTTAAGTACACATTAGTTAGGTGCATGTAACAAAAATAATTATATCTTTCATTCTATTTAAGATAGAAACAAAATTCAAACGTCCTTTTAAGCAGAAAAAAACGGAGTAATTTTTCACATAATAAAAAAAAATGCAAAATTTTACGATTTTTGTGTCCCGGACCCCCTTAACATGCACTGACTATTTAGCAATCACAAAGTATCATAGTAAGTTGAAATTACAAATCATATTCCGACTAAGTAATGTTTTTAATTTCGGCCACCTTCTAACATTGTCGTTGCCTTATCATTAAATCCGTTGGGAGAAAAACGCTATTTCGACAGCGGAGAAAATCCAGTAATCCTCTTATTAAAATTAATACTTACATGGATGATGAATACGTAATCTCATGTAATGTTTTGTTTACTTGGTATCGAGTCATTAGCGCAAAAGCCGCTTTATCGTAATTAAAAAAGGACTAGCCTACGATGATGAGTTTATTAATTGCTATTTAAATAAAGGCGAATCATTGTGTTCTTGATTTTAACGGACGATGTTTTTGTTGTTGACATCGATTGTAAACATTGAGTTTGTTTATTATATTAGATTGGAATGAACTGTAGTCTCTGAAGATGGTGTTGTAGTTTTATTTTATTAAATTGCTAAAAATAAAGACTGTTACCTTTAAAAGAAATGTAGAGAGAATGTGGGCGGGCAAAGCGAATTAGTTAAGACTAGCTGCGTTAACCGGCTTTGCCCGGTCTATCTTGAAAATAAAAATTGTGTCAAGTGACGTAAATTCAACAATCAGGCTTAGATAAATAAATTTTAAAAAATCATGCAAAATTTCCCCTCCAAACAATGACGTTAGATATTAAAATACTTTTAAGAAATTAAATCGAGAAAGATGAAGTTAAAAAGCGTAACCATGGAACACAAAATAAAATAAGTTTAAGAAATTAAAATGCGAAAGAAAATGATTCACAATTTGAATGGACATGAGATTTCTTAAACTTGATTTTAAAAGGCTCGTAACTTTTTTTCCTGTCGAGATAAAAGCTTATTTTTCGACCATAGGTCGAGTTAGATCTGGAGTAAAAAATTTCGCTTTTTCCAATGGTGTCAAAAAGAAAACTGTGGTACAATCCTTCACTTTTTATTGATTTATCAAATAAAGAAAGTAGTGCCTAAATTTAGCTAAGCCTAAAAAAATTCGAGCTAAAAACGCAAATAACTCCCGCCGTAATAAAGTTAGAGCATTGGAACAAATTGCGTAGAACGCGGAAAATTCTACCCTTTCTAACGATATCTAATATTAATATGTGCAAGTAATTTTTTACCCCCATATTTGAGAATTTATGTGAAAATTGGACTTAAATTGGAATAAAAAAGAACTACTCATCGAATTTTATTCTAACTGATCTGCAAACCTTTTCAGGACAAACTGTGAAAATTTCAGCGTAATCGGCCAGGTATTTCTCGAGTTTTGCGAGTTCAAACACACGGACGCTTTTTGGAGACTTCATTTTATACTATGTAAAGACTAATTTCATTATTTTTTAATGAACAAATTATAAATCTTAAATTGAATATTACAGATTTTAAAGAGAAAACAATGTATTTTATAGCAGTACTTATCTTAGAATGTTATTTCTCCCAGATTCTTACGTAGTTGCTCTCATGGCATAATGCTTGTGAATGTCTTTCTGAAGTTCCGAGAATAAAACAAATGTAACAGTTATTGAAAAGAAGTGTCAGGAAATCAATTTCAATAATAGTTCAACAACTCTCATTGTTGCAAATATTCGAGAAAAAAAATACAATAATAGAAAGAAGAATCAAAAATAAATCAAAACTAAAACAGATCCAACAGTTGCGTCGACCTTATGCCACATACAAAGTTTATTACTTTCTTCTATATCTAATATATAGAAGAAAGTATTGGATTCGTGCAAATTTTCGAATTTCGAATTTTGACGGATTCGAACGTTTTGAGGTGTGCTGAGTTCATTTCGACTATTTTTGGAAAATGTCTGTCTGTCTGTGTGTGTGTGTGTATGTGTGTATGTGTGTGTGTATGTATGTGTGTCACGTCTGTGTGTGACCAGTTTTTTGTGGCCGCTCTACAGCAAAAACTACCGCATGAAATCGAACGAAATTTAGTACACGTATGTGCCCCTATGTGAACTTGTGCCCATTAGTTTTTGGCGCGAATTCCTCCAAGGGGGGTGGAGCAATGGGACGTTTTTCGAGTTACGCGTGCTTGCTATTCCTCAAGAAGTAACTGGCGGAATCAAACAAAATTTGGTCCATATGTTGGTATTAACAGGAACAGGTGCTGATTCAATTTTGGTGTCAATAACTCAAACGGGGGTTGAGCTATAGAACGTTTTTTGTCGTCAATTGTGACTGCTGTATCTCAAGAAATAATGAACGGAATGAAAGAAAAATTTATCGGCAAGTAGCCCTTAGTGGGTATAAGAACTGATTTTATTTTTGTGTCAACAGCTAAAAAGGGGGTAGCGCAATCGCCCGTTCTTTTTTTCCATTGTGAGTGCCCTATCTCAAGAAGTAATGTTACGTTCTGGTTGAAATTTGGAATGTATGTGAATCCATATGTAAACAGGCTTTGGTTCAATTTTGACGCCAATCGCTCCAAGAGGTGTTGATTTTTTTTTTTTTTTTTTTTTTTTTTGCGAATAAAAATATTTTTATTAATGCAACAATTAGAAAGATAAATCGTAATAGATTGTCGTCTGCGTATTTCTCGTGATTTTAATTGTATGGAAATGATAGGAAATATTATCTCAATGATTTAAAATTTTTAACTGTTGCCATCTTATGTTTGTTAACAAATAAAATATTTGTAATTAATTCGAGCAAGGCTTTTAAAATGACTTTCAATTTTCGCTCTTTGCTTTGCTTTTGCAATAATTCAGACATTGGGATAGTCGTCAAGTTTTTGCATGTGTAATTTTGTTTTTGTTGGGAATATTGCTTCCTCGTCAAGCATGGGGAGAGATCAGAAAAAAAAAAAAGAAAAATATAGAAGAAAGTTTCGTAATGGCCACAACATACTAGTATTTTTAATGGCTTAGTTCATTTGTTTGGTGGATAGTTTTCATTTTAATGTAAATTACTTGTATTATTTAATGTATTGCTTTATTTAAAAACTGAACATTAAATTTTAAAATATCAATAATGGAAAAGTGTCACCCTTATCTGGGCGTTTTGGTTAGCTTACATGGTATAAAAAGAACATTTTTTTCCGCTGAAATGTATGTTTTCTAATTAATAAAATAAAATTTTTGAAATCATAACTTTGAAAAATGTAAGTGATGCGATACTTTAAAAGTTTGGATTTTAATAGTTTTTTTTTTTAATTGCTTATAAATATTTGATAGTAAATTTGTATCTTTAAATAAAAGTTTCGTCAGAAAAATAAGAATATTTTTCTAGTGAAATATTTTCCGTTTGTTCGTTTAAAATATTCCTCAGTCAAAATAAAAGAACTAGTGAATGCTCCACTAAGTGAATTTGTGAATGAAATAATTAACGAATGATTGAATAAATGTAATAATCATTAATAAATAAGTGAATTAATAAGTAAATGACTGCTGACTAATTTATTAATGAATGAATTAATCAATATGTGAATGAATTAAAAAATAATGTATGAATAATTAAACTAAACAATTCCACGTTACCCCCAGTTACTTGGTCCTGTGCGCACATAACAAATTTATTGTAAATTATTTAGTTGTATACATCTGGAACATTGATGCAGATGATTTTTTAACGGTTGCAAAAAATCAAGATACGGTTCAAATTTTACGGGATGCTTTGAACCAGAAAGGAATGGGCCCCAACTGTTGATTCTTCTATTCTGCTTTTGAATTTATGATTTGTCTTATCTGTGTACGGTTATACAACTATTTCAACGGTGTGGTTATTCAGTAGTACTTAATAACATTCTAAACTACTGGGCTTATTTTTTTTTCTTTTTAGTTTTTTTGGTTTTTACGCAGTCGAATTTTTTGTTTTTATTAAATAATTTTTTTATTATTAACAATTTTCCGATGTCTATCTTCTTTTTTTTTTCCATTTGAGTAATGTTGCGAATTTCTGTATAACCAATTACCCACATCAGACTGAAACGCCGCAATTATTCCAAACCTCTGAGAGAGATTTCCGAATGAAAGAAAATATGCCAAACTTTATTTTAAGGTCACTCTTAATATGCTAAAATTCTCATGAAAATTTTACATGTGGAAAGGCAAAACGATGTAAAATAAAGCAGTTTTTCAAGTAAAAAACAAATATACATTCGAGTTATCCCCTTTTTAATTGTCGGATTGTGTTCATTTTTTATTTTTTAAAGATTATTTTTCAGTTTACTTTTTCCGCCATAATCCATGTGTTTTGCTACCGGTTTTTAATTGTTACCAAAAACAATGGAAAATAATAATAATCGTACAGTTATATTTCCGGTTTTTTAGTTGATGCCAAAAAAAAGGATAAATGAATTATTACTAAGTTTAACAAATTAATTTCAAAGCTCAACTTAAGCAAGCATATATTTGTGAGTGTTTTTATTTATTTATTTATTTATTTTATTTATTTATTTATTTATTTATTTTTTCTGAGCAATCACGATTGCTTATTGTTCTCACTTGACTGTTTTTGGCGTTACGCTGATTTTATTTTCCCACCGCCTGCCTCTGCAGCACCACCATCGACCGGTCTCACGATGCTGCTCCTCTAGAAAAAACCGTCTGCAGGTTGCGTCCTACACACACACGCATACATAAACACACGTATGCCTACACACACACACTCACACACACATATACACACACATACACACACACGCCTGCACACAGACACAAACACACACATACATACCCACACACATGCCTGCACATAGACACAAACACACCTACACACACACACCTACACACACACACACCTACACACACACACACCTACACACACACACCTACACACACACACCTACACACACACACACCTACACACACACACATACCCACACACACACACACACATGCCTGCACACACGCAAAAAAACACGTCATTGCGAAAAACATAATTTGAATTCAAGATGTCGAAATTCAAATTAATTTTTTTTTTCACTGTACTTGCTCAAAAGTTTTTTAAACTTGAGCATACAAATCAGCAATATTGAAAAAAGATTAATAGTAAATATAAATACGCAGTGTGTGCAATACGTTTATATTAAAACGAAAGTCAAAACCTTTTTTCTTTTTTGAACAATCACATTGCTTATTGTTCTCACAATCACATTGCTTATTGTTCTCACTTGACTGTTCTTGGCTTTACACTGATTTTATTTTCCCCTCGCCTTTCTCTGCAGCACCACCGTCGACCGGCCCCTTCCGATGCTGCTCCTCTAGCGAAAACCGTCTCCAGGTTGCGTTCATATTCTACACACACACGCATGCAAACATACACCTACACACACACACCTACACAAACACACACACACGCACACATACCCACACAAACACACACGCCTACATATACACACATACACACACCCACACACTCATGCCTGTACACAGACACAAACACACACGCTTACATATACACACTCGTGATTGTGAAAAACATAATTTGAATTCAAAATATCAAAATTCAAATTATTTTTTTACCCCAAAGAAAGATTGGCCACAAGTAAATATGTTTTAAATTTCGAAAAGTCACACCTGAAATAAATTTCAAAACGTAAAAGCTTTTAAAATCTAAAAGATGTTTTTTAATCCTAAAGCTTATTTCTATAAGCTTGGTTCGCACTAGAAAGTATGAATTAAAATAAGCATATGATTCCTTGATTTCAACACTGAAAAATTGAAGTTGATCTTAATATCCTTATGTTTGTGTTAATTCTAAAGCAGTCAACAAAATTTTAATTAATAATTTGAGAGAGGAAATTGGTGGTATACAGCTCTGTACGAATAGCTTTTATTACACCGCTTAGATTTCTTCTGTCCTCAATTTTTAATTTAAATTTTATTGCTGCTTTAGAATTAACATAAACATAAATATATTCAGATCAACTTCAATTCTTGCATGTTGAAATCAAGGAATCATATGCTTATTTATTTCTCACTGTTTAGTGCGAACCAAGCTTTTAGAAATCGTCTTTACAATTAAAAAGCATGTTTTACATTTTGCTAAGCGTTTTATTTGCGTAACAAAAATTAGTAGCATAAGTTAAACAAGAGTATCCCACTTATAAATTTACTTTAACTGCAAAAATGTCAGATCTTCAGTTGACGATTCTTTTTTATAGGAACTTATACAAATACAAATACAAAAGTGACGACCAGCAACAGGCTCTGGGCCCAGCTAGACTGGTCCTAGAAAATATACAATCCCCAGTGAAGATCAATGACCCTCTTAAAACTGTCTACTCCTTTGCTCATTACCACCTCTTCCGGTAAGCTGTTCCAAGGTTCCACTACCCTGCTAAAATAATAATTTTTCCTAATATCCATGTTAGCTTGAGATTTAAATAGCTTAAAACAATGATCCCTTGTCCTGTTTTCAGTGCTAAACTTTAGCCCCGTAACATCTTTCGTTTTAATAAATTTAAACAGCTGAATCATGTCCCCTCGGTCTCTTCTTTGCCCAAGACTGTACATTTTTAGCCTTCTAAGCCTGGAATCATAATATAAATGGGAAAGTCCACTTATTAGCCTTGTAGCCCGCCTTTGAACCCTTTCCAACACATTAATGTCTTTCTTAAGATAAGGAGACCAAAACTGAACAGCATACTCCAAATGGGGTCTTACCAAACTTCTATATAAGGGCAAAAGAACTTCTTTAGATTTATTTGAAATAGATCTATTGATAAACCCAAGCATCTTATTGGCTTTGTTGCTAGCAATGCTGCACTGTTGGCTAAACTTTAAATCCTGACTTATTAAGACCCCCAGATCAGTAACTTTGTCTGCCTGACTAATGACTGAACCTTGCAAATAATAACTTGTACACTTATTTCCATGCCCTAAATGTAGCTTCTTCTTAACTGAAACGAAACAATTTCGTTATAGAAGTACAACTATTGATTAATTGATAGTTGCATAATTATTGAGGTGAGATTGATTTAGATTTTGGAACTAATTTGCGGATTTGGATGTTTTGACAATGATTTTTCTAACCGTAATCGCATACTACTTCTAGGTAAACGCATAAATCCCGAGAGTCTAATTTTAATTAGTTTCCTCCAAAAGAGCCACTAAATGTCGTCCAAACATGTGGTTCAATTTTCATCCACTTTCAAAAGTATGTACCACCGCGTGCAAACACCGATTGTTCTCCCCCTTTAAACTCTGTTCCTATATTTAAGAATTATCTAATGCCTCATTAAAATATGATACGGCCTTTCTCTTCATGTGTATTGCTGTAATAGAAGCTTTCCCATTATAAAAGCATGGGGATGTGCACCTCGAAGTGATTTTTTCGAAAACTCAATGTGGTTCTTTTTCTATTTCAATTTTAAGAACAAAATTACCGTGAGATGGACGAGAAAATTACAAAATTATCATAACGTGGAACCGTAACATGGGCACAAACCAATTGGCGAGATACGAAATTATCATAACGTGGAACCGTAAAATGGGTACAAGCCAATTGGCGAGAAAATTGACCATACATTATTTGTAAATATACAGGCGAACCAAAAGACCTTTTAAATTTTCTATTACGGGCAAAGACGTGCGGGTACCACTAGTCTACAATAAAGGGGCTGTTGATGTCAATGTAACATCTTGTACGACCTTTGTTTTTCGCACATTAAAATAGGTAGATAAGACAGCACTAAAACTCCTTTGAAAAACTTTATCTATTTCCTTCCCTAAGTCTTCTGTTACGTTATTTTCCAATTACAGAGTGCTGGCGCAACAATAGGGTCGTTTCCGAAAGTTTAAAAGTATTTTTTTTTCTGAAAGAGCATGCTTAAAAACATAGGATTTAACCATTGTTTAAATAGTTTGACAAAGGTTAATATTATATTCAGTAAATTAAATTTTGTAATTTACTGAATATACCTTGCCTCGCGTTCAATCTTCGAGTTGAACCGAACCATTGCTTCGGTCACTCGTCTGGTCTGCTAATTCTATATTAGCTACCAGTTTGTTTCGCACTCTTGGCTTTCTTAAGAGGTTTTCCATCTCCAGCTCAGTCACTTTCCTATGCCGGGCTGATGAGTGCTAATAAGCACGAAACTGCAGTCCTCGGCTGGAAATGACTGAGCTGGCGGTGTATTTCACGTAAAGGTTAATATTTTTTTAAAAATATTGTAATCGGTGCGCAGATTCCATTTTATTTTTTACGCTTCTGCAGGTGACCTCACAAGTGATGAAATGCCATTCACTAATGCCATTAGTGCAAAGTGCAACATTTAATTCGTATCTTTACTCACATGTACTGGCAACGATATGGTTGATAGCAAGCGTAGAGCGTGATATTTTATTCGCTTCTGAATTATCCTAACCTGGCAGCGCGGTAGACAGCAAGTGCCAGCATTCAACGCGCCAGTGGAGTACGCGCCGAAGTTCATCACTTGTGACGTCATAAAGACCACGCCTTGTTTGAAAAATCTTTTTTTTTTTTTTAATTAAACGTTTTGAAAATCAAAGAATTTACTTCATTTATTTTTCTAAAAGTTTAAAGTAATATTGAAGTCAGTTTAGAACTAAAAAATCTTTATGGAGAAAAATTCTTTTTTATGGAGAATCACCATGATGTCAGTGCTAAAAATGAAAGTTCCTTGAACTTCAAAAAAAAAAAAAAAAGTTAATTTGAATTTTCACATCTTGAATTAAAATTATGCTTTTCGCAATCACGAGTGTGTGTATGTAGGCGTGTGTGTTTGTGTGAGGGGGTATATGTGTTATGTGTAGGTGTATGTGTGTTGTGTGTAGGGGTATGTGTATGTGTAGGCATGTGTGTTTGTGTCTGTGTGCTGGCATAAGTGTGTGGGTAGTTGTGTGTATGAGTATTTGTGTGTGGGGTGGGGAATGTGTATGTGTGTGTAGGCATATGTGTTTGTGTCTGTGTGCAGGCATGAACGTGTGGGTACTTGCGTGTATGTGTGTGTGTAGGCATATGTGTTTGTGTCTGTGTGCAGGCATGAATGTGTGGGTAGTTGTGTGTATGTGTGTGTGTATGAATTTGTGTGTATGTGTAGGTGTCTGTATGTATGCATGAATGTGTGAGTAGTTGTGCGTATGTTTTTGAGTGTGTGTGTGTATGTGTAGATGTCTGTATGTATGCATGAATGTGTGAGTAGTTGTGTGTATGTTTTTGTGTGTGTGTGTATGTGTAGGGTCTGTATGTATGCGTGTGTATAGGTGTATGTGTGTGTATGTGTTTGTATGTGTGTGTATGTGTTTGTGTGTGTGTGTGTGTGTGTGCGTGTGTGTGTGTGGCTGCGTATGTATGCGCGTGTGTGTAGCATATGGATGCAACCTAGAGACGGCTTTCGCTATAGGAGCAGCATCGTGAGGACCCGGTCGACGGTGATGCTGCAGAGGGTGGCGGTGGGAAAATGAAATGATAGGACGCCAAAACAGTCAAGTGAGAACAATAAGCAATCGTGATTGCTCAAAAAAAAAAAAAAAACCCTGGTACAACCTGGACTAATGTTAGGAAAATATAACATCAAATTTCTAGAGTCCGACCAAATGTAAAGCTTTTTTGAATTGAGTTTAACCTACAATGTTTTGTAGGTACAACTGTTTTAATTTAATGAGAAATTTGTTACAAACTTCATCATACGAGGGAAAGAAGGACTATCGAAAGATACAAAATGTTACAGAATTGCGCTCCCTATTTAGCATTTTGCATAAAATTTTAGCTTTGTAAATTCATTTTTAAAAGCCAATTCAATATTTTAAAAACGCGCTTCGAGGTTCACGCCCCAGAGACAAAACAAATGTGTCACGCTCTGCACATTTAATTTCTACAAAAGAATAAAATTTTGAATAACTCCTGGCGAACGACTTTATTTATGTTTACATTTTACTTCCTTTTACAAAAAAGGAAGTATTGTATTCACGAAAAAAATTTCCCTCAAAAAACGGCCTTAATTTCCATTTTGCTCACCCCCGAGTGAATGTTGAGTTTATTTTTCGACTCGACCACACGTGGATATGTGCCTAGTAACGTACAGACACCAGAAATATCCATTTTGACGATCCCCGAGTAAATTACAACGAGTTTTCTCGTGACGTCTGTATGTACGTATGTGTGTGCGTATGTGTGTATGTATGTCGCATAACTCATGATCGAAATGTCCTAGAAAGTTGAAATTTGGTACTTAGACTCCTAGTGGGCTCTAGTTGTGCACCTCCCTTTTTTGGTTGCATTCGGATGCTCCAAACAGGGTCTTTTGCCCCTTTTTGGAGGGAAATCATTGTTAATTTCGATGTAAACTCAAGTGGTGTTATAATTTGGCGGACACTTGGCGATATATCGCCAGTCTTTTGGTCGCCAAGTTTTGCCGCCAACTTGGCGACAAATTTGACGTTTTTTTTTATTTTTTTTTTTTAAATCTTGTTTTAATTGAGCCACTGTTGGTGATATTTAGAGAGTGAACTATTGAATCACATTAAAACTGCCAATAATGAGAAAATGACATTAAATTGGAGTAAAAGGAAGTCATGTGATGCACACATCAGCTCGTTTTAATCAGCATGAATGTTAATTTACTTACAGATAAAAATAGTTCAGATTGAGTTAGTTAGGAAATGAATGTTCTTTATTTTACTTATTTATTTAGTTTTTCTTTCAAGGTTCCAATTTAATTGATGTGGTGTCTCAATTTTTTACCGTGCATTATCTCGTGAAATAAAAAATGTGAGTTGATTACTCAATGCATTGTAATAAACTTGTTGATGCTACCTGTGCGTTTTTATTGTATGGTTGTTCAGTAAAAGTAAAATTTGAGCTGTTTTGAAATAAAAACCGGTTTTTGCAGTCGCTTTCGACCTGATTGCGAGGGATTCGTTCCACACTGTTAAAAATGGGTATTCAAAAATAATGAAAATTTTACTCATTTTTGAATACTTTCATTACTCAATATAGCTCCGAATCAATAAGGTTCAATTTTGAGAAACACATGTACTCATTTCATGACTCGTATTTCTCGTATGTTTGTATTTGATGCCACATTTACTCATTTTTGAATCAATTGTATTCAAAAAAAAAATGAATACATTCAGAGTTTCATTTTTGAAAACATTTTTTTTAACAGTGCAAATCGTTCTTTAACGTGGCAATAGACCAATTGCTCAATCAGTTTTACATTACGGTAGAAAATGAGATTTGAAAATTCGAAGGTTAAGTTGGTTTTGAAGCTATAAGACTCAATTTACCATTCTCAAGCAATTACTCAGACAAAGCGAAGTGCTTAAAAAAAAGATTAACTAGCAAATTTAAAATGCAATAATTAGAAAGAAAATGGTCTATTGTGCCGGCAAAAAAAATCTTTACATTTGGTTGGCAACTAAAATCCTAACATGCAAACTTCTTGCCATGATTTTACTTGAGATGTTCCCTAGTGATTTGGCCGAATACCGAATATTCGGCTAGATCATGGTCGAGTATTCGGTATTCATCCAAATCACTAGGGAGCATGCCAAGTAAAATCATGACAAGAAGTTTGCAAGTCAAGTCTTTCATTGCTATCCAAATGAAATGTTTTTTTTTTTTTTTTGAGCAATCACGATTGCTTATTGCTTTCATTTGACTGTTTTTGATGTTCCTTTGATTTTTCCCCACCGCCACCCTCTGCACCATCACCGTGGACAGGCGGGCTCCTCACGATGCTGCTCCTATAGCGAAAGCCGTCTCCAGGTTGCATCCATGTCCTAAACACGCGCGCATACATACACAACTACACACACACACGCGCACATACACACACACACACAAACACATACACACATACACCTACACACACATACACCTACACACACAAACACATACACACACAAACACACACGCATACATACACACACATACACACAACTACCCACACATTCCTGCCTGCACACAGACACAAACACATATGCCGACATACACATACGCATACATACACACATACACACAACTACCAACACATTCCTGCCTGCACACAGACACAAACATATATGCCTACACACACATACCCCCCCCCCCCACACTTATGCCAGCACACAGACACAAACACACATACCCCGTACACACAAACACCCCCCCCCCCACACACACAAACACACATGCCTACATACACACACTCGTGATTGCGAAAAACATAATTTGAATTCAAGATGTCAAAATTCAAATTAATGTTATAATTTTTTTTTTTTTTTTTTTTTTTTTGCCGGCACTGTACATTTTACTACTATTCAGTTTAGAATGATTCTAAATTAATTTATTAAAATAACTTCCGAGTTTTATTTCTAAGCTGTAAAACGATATGAGAAAAACCAAACACCAGATCATACCTAAAATATATTTTTAAAATCCATTTCCCCAAATTAATTTTAACGCTGATGCATTTTTAAAAGTCGTGTGCAAAAGAAAACGAGCTGATGTGTGCATCACATGACTTCCTTTTACTCCAATTTAATGTCATTTCCTCATTATTGGCAATTTTAATGTGATTCAATAGTTTACTCTCTAAATATCACCAACAGTGGCCAATTTGAAACAAATTTTAAAAAAAAAAAATCGCCAAATTTTTCGCCAAGTGGGCGACAAAACTAGGCGACCAAAAGACTGGCGATATATCGCCAAGTGTCCGACAAATTATAACACCACTTCAGTTTACATCGAAATTAACAATGATTTCCCCCCCAAAAGGGGCAAAAGACCCCTTAGGAACAACCGAATGCAACCAAAAAGGAAGGTGCACAACTAGATCCCACTAGGAGTCTACGTTCCAAATTTCAACTTTCTAGGACATACCGTTTCTCAGTTATGCGAGATACATACACACATACGCACATACATACGGACGTCACGAGAAAATTCGTTGTAATTAATTCGGGGGTCGTCAAAATGGATACTTCGGGTGCCTGTAGGTTCCTAGGCACTTATCCACGTGTGGTCGAGTCGAAAAAAAAACTCAACATTCATTCGGGGATGAGAAAAATGGAAATTAAGGCCGATTTTTGAGTGAAAATTTTTTCGCGAATACAATACTTCCTTTTTTGTAAAAGGAAGTAAAAACCTACAGCTTTTTTCTTTTCTTTTTTATCAGAGTCCATTACATTATAATTGGAATAGGTTCCAAAGGGCAAATGATTGTTCATTAGCTGTTAGAGAAAATGCTGAATTATTTTCGGAGAATCAATTAAATCTTTATCTGACATTTTTCGGTTTGTTGAAAAGAGGACAGATTAAAATACAGGGTTAATTGGGAATTTAAGTAATAGTAATTAAGAAAATAAGTCATTAGTGTCTTTTTCGCTCTTCAATATCGAAGATGTAATTTGAGTGATCCGGGAAAAAATCTTTTTTGATTCTCAGAGGCAGACTATTAAAAGCTTGCTCTGCTTTAAAGGCTAAATTGGAGCTTCTATTTTTCGCTGTTCATCTTTAAAATATTTCGAACAATTAATAGAGATAATTCTCCATGGCAAATATTTTTTTTAGAATTTAATCACCTTGACTCAACCATCGAGTTCCGAGGTTTTTCATGCACACATTACTTAAATTACAAGATATAATCATAAAACGCAAAAAAAAAAAAGAAAGAAAAGAAAAAAAGAAATCGCTACTAGTCACTCAATTATTTTTAACCCCTTCTGTTGAAATAATGAAATAATTAACCAAAAATGTTTATATTCGGTACACAGTGTACTATTGTAAAGAGTGTCTTAAATTTCAAGTTTTTAGGCAAAAAATTAAGAGAGTTATGATGCGTCCAATGTTCTGGACATATACTTTTGAAACTAATGTTTCAGAAAAAAGAAACGATGAAATATCAAACAAGCTTCGATGCAAAATGTTCTTCAAACAATAATAAAACATAGCATAAGCGTTTGAAAAAATTAATTTAAAAAAAAACGGAAGAAAAAAACCTAACCTTTCCGACGAAAATGGTTAGAAAAAATGAGCCACTCTTTATGTCCCATTCCCTATATGTTAGTGTAGTCAATAACACAACAAAAAGTCTTTTCACAAACAATAAGCAGAATGTAAAGAATCAACTACAAAAAAAAAAGTAGTTTAATCAATTATTAAATGATTCGCAGCTGTTTAAAGTTTATGTCCGGTGTACCGGACGCCAGGTCTGAAAGGGTTACATTAAATTAAAACATATCAAGCAGAATTTTACCTCCATTATGGTTAAAATGATCTTTCGCGTTGGAAAAAGATTTTAAATTGATTTTACACAGAACGTAAAATTCGTATGTCTCAAAACAAGTCGTTAAGTTTTATCCAAATTTACTGACATTTTATGACATTGATGTAATTTATATTTTGTAACTAAAATGTTAGATAACTGTATCAGCAGGAGAAAAAGAATCTTTTCCGTCTCAGTACCGTGAGTGAGGAAGTCGAAAGAACATTTTGACAAATGGGCCCTTTCACCGTCCTGTGCGGGTACAAAAGACGCTTAATTTTCATTAACATTTCGTCATATCTCTTTGTATTTTAATTAAACAGGGGTTTTTTTATCTTTACATTTGGTACAGAGATACTCCTCACACAGTTATATGTTAGTTAAAAATGTTTGTCGTTTAAAATTTAACTTATTTGCATGCATCACGTGCGGGACATCCAAAGTCAACCTCTCGTAAATGGGGTCGTTTCCAAAATTTCAAAAGTATTTTTTTCGGAAAGAGCATGTTTAAAAACATAGAATCTGACCATTTTTTAAATAATTTCTTTAAATTTAATATTTAAAAAAAACTTAAATCGGTGAGCTTTCATTGTTTACATTTCTCGGCGATGACATCACAAATAACGAAACTCCATTTAGTGTTGCCATTCACGGTCCAAAATATTTAATTCGCATCTTTACTCACGTGTGTTGGTAACGATAGGGTTGATAGCAAGCGTAGAGCGCAATTTTAATTCGCTGCTTGATTATCATAACTTGGAAACGTAGTAGAAAAATGAGGCAAAGTGCATCATTTGTGACGTCATAAAGACCACGCCTTGTTTGAAAAATCGAACATTTAAAAAAAATAATTAAAAAAAACTGTTGAGAAAATGAAAGTATTTTCTAGGTCCATGTTTTTTTTTGCTCATTCTATCCATTTCAATGTCTAAAGTAGTACTTTTGACTGAAGGAAACCACCCTATTGCTTATGAATTCGTTAATATTTTTGCTCTATTAATATGTTAATGTTAAAATAAATTGTAGATTTTGAGAGCAAAGTTTCCCGTGTAAAAGAAAACCTATCTCATTTGTTGAGAAACAATAGTTTAAGCAGTTTTAAAAAAATGTATTGGGCCCTTCCACAAAAACGTAGTCACTTTGTCCTGCACGTGACTGTTCATATTTTTGATTCAAAAGTAATTATTAAAAAAAAATAGAACGAAATCCTTTGCTTAACGAACCACACATTCGTTTGTAATTTGTTAAGCAATAAAAATTTTATCATAACCCTTTTAAATTTTTAATGAAATATATAATGCGTCACGTGCGTGACAAAATGACCATTTTCCGTGAAATGGCTCCAAATACTTATCAACAACTCATAATTTCTCATATTTATTTCATTGTGAACTGGATACCACATTACAAACTTGGTTTTACTGCTTTCCAGAGGTCTGAAGAAATCAAAAAAAAAAAAAAAAACAACGATTTATGTTTATCCAAATAATTTTTCACAGAAATGCTAAACATCAAAGTTGAATCCATTTTCAAAAGTCAAACTTAAAGAACTAAACAACAAGAAGTTCCGTTCAGAACTAAACAAACCTACTTTCCCGTAAACTAATATCGTCTTTCTAGTATATGATCAATATTCTCAAAATCAGCTAAAATCGCAAACTATTTCAAACATATTTTTATTTAATATTTTAAACTTATTTTTCGAGGCATGTTTTATTTCTTGTAATAGAAATTATATGGGTAAAAAATAACTAAACGAACAAATAAAGTAGCAGCACATTTTAAACAAAGCAGATAAAGAGAGAGATTTTTTTAAAATAAAAGAAAATCTTTACCCACTTTGAAAAAGAGAAAAGAAATAATTAAAATTAATAAGTTCATTAGAAGAAATATATCATACCAAAAAAAAATTGTTTGTGTTTCCCTTGTTGCCAAAAAGTAATTTTAAAAATGAACTAATGTACTTTCAAAAGTAAATACAAACATTAAAATGTCAACTTAGAGAAATAATTTTCATTGTCGAAAAAAAAAAAAATCATCTGCGCATATCTTAATGTAGAAACATGTAAAGGACTCCGAATTTCTCCGCCAAAAACTGAACACATAAATTAAAAGCTTAGAGTGAAAATAAAAACAAATCATGTTAACAACAATACATAACATTTTAACAACAATTATTTCACAGTAAAAACCACGCTGCGGAGTCGGAGATCGAGTCAATCTCATTTTGGGACAAAAGAGTCAGATTCAGGAGCCGAAGGTTTTTAATTCAAAGACTCGGAGATGGAATCCGTCATTTTAACTTAGAAACCGTAACTCTGCCAATTTTTGCGGAGTCGAAGTCGGACTTCTTTTGAGATAAGGAGTCGGAGTCGGATTCGAATTTCCAAGAGTTGGAGTCAGTCATTTTTTTTTCGTGTATAAATTTTTGCCAAAGCTACGAAATCCAGAGTCAAAGTCAGGGAGACTTTGTTTCCGACTAATTTTCGGGCACAGGAGTCGGAGTCAGGTGCCCCAAAAATTCTTGGGGTCGGAGTCTGGGGTTGTTTGTCAAGAGCTATTTTCAACAAAATTTATTTGAAGTAAATTCACCTTTTAGTTTGGAATCTATATTGACTTTCAATTTCCCCGTTGGCACCAATGTAAATGAATTTGAACTGTTTAAAATTGAACGGAAAATTGTTCAAATCAAAAAGATATTTTCTGTACATGTTCTTCATCCTACCAAGTTTTTTTGACGCAAATTGCCTTTAAGTTCAGGATTTATACTCGTATTTTTGCCTAGAATTTCCCCGTAAAGTTTTTGTAAACTGTTCAAAATTGAACTAAAAATTCATCAAATGAAAAAAAAAATGAAGTATGGGAATGAGGTGTCCTCGCCGAGATCTTTTGAACAAAAGAAAATTGTTCGAATCGGACTAGTCACTCAAAAGTTATTAGGGGGGAGAGGACAGACAGACAGACCGACAGACATTTTCCCCCATCTCAATACCCTACTTTCCAATTTTTAATTTTTCGAGAGTTATTTAACTATTTTATTTATTTTTGACTTTTTATTTTTTGTTTTTCGCGATATTTTCAAGATACATTAAGCCTTGTTTCATGCTTTTTTTTCTTCTTTCTCTGACTTTTGCTTGGAAATTAGGCTAAAAACGGACGATCAATTTGTTGTTCAGTAACTCGTGTCTCGATACAATGATTCTGATGATGTTAAAGGGTGAATAAAAGAAAGTTTCAGACACCTCCTCCCGAAACGAGGAAAGCGGAACTTGTTATTTCCGGATAGGATCCCTTCCCATCCGATACACCCGACTTGATTCCATCAAGGAAAGACATTAACAAGAGAAAAGTCATTAAACTTACTCTGACTTGACTACCTTAAGTTTCATTGCTCCTCGTAACTCTAAATAACATTTGTAAAGCTCTGCAGAACAACAGTATAAGGTCACGGTATACTTAATGGAATTTTTCTTCTTCGATGAAAATTTCTCGCTTTTTTTTTTTTTTTTTTTGAGCAATAACGATTGCTTATTGTTCTCACTTGACTGTTTTGATGTGCTATCATTTTATTTTCTCGCCAGCACCGTCGACTGGCTCCTCACGATGCTGCTCCTATAGCGAAAGCCATCTCCAGGTTGCGTCCATGTGCTACACACACCCGCATACATACACAACTACTCACGCGCACACACTAATACATACACACTTACACACACATACACACACACACAAACAAATACACACATTCAAAAACATACATACACACACACACACGCATACATACAGACCCTACGCATACATACAGACACCTACATATACACACACACCTACACACAACTACACACACACTCATCACACTCATTTCTACACGCAACTACCCACACACTCATGCCTGCACACAGACACAAACACATATGCCTACACACACATACACATTCCACACCACACACAAACACTCATACACACAACTACCCACACACTCATACCTGCACACAAACACAAATGCCTACACACACACACACATACCCCCTACACACAAACACACATATCCCCCATACACACATAAACACACATACACACATGTCTACATACTCACACACACACTCGTGATTGCGAAAAACATAATTTGAATTTAAGATGTCAAAATTCAAATTTTTTTTTTTTTTTGCAAATAATCTATGTATGAATTTCTCTAACCATGGCCTCACTAGATGGTGCTGACACTTTCGGGCCTTGACAGTTTATGACTTTTTTGTGTTAAAAACCAATGCAACTATGATTTGTTATGCATCCACCAATCAATGTGAACGTTTCAAAGTTTGTTTATTTTTGATTGGACCTCGCCCATTTTGACCGCAAGAGGCTCTGAACGGAACCCTGCATCTACCAATTAATGGCAACGTAATGGAAAGCAAGGGTTCCCTTTAGCGCCCTCTTTGTTGCCATGAGTTTCAGCGATTGTCACGGCCTATAAGCGCAAGCGAAATTTAGTGGGGCAATGCTCTAACGTATGTAACACAAGATTTGAGCTTATTACTTCCTGTGGGGTGTCAACACTTAAGTAGCACACGTTTTTGCAATGTTCTACAGCTTTTCAATTCTGCTACAGGATAATATTCATGAGGATAATTGTTGCTAAATGTCTGATATTTCCATATTTTGTAGCGCTCTTTCCTGAAAACATAAAATGAACGACGGTTTAAAAAAAAACAATTGTATTTTTTGAACCGTCAGGAAATGTTTTATTGCGCAGGAAATACTTTTAAATGAAGTGTTTTTTTTTTATTAATTATTATAAACTGCTACTACAAAAATTATATTACAATTTTCATGTTTTGCACTATTGTACATAATGCATATAATTTTCAACACACAAAAATTGCAATCTATTGCTTAAAATGTAAATTTTCAAATTCATAAAAGATGAAATTTAAATAGTTGGTAGTATTTGAAATGAATACCAATGAAATTTATGAATTTTCATCCATAGTTTCAACAACTCTTCCATCATCATTAATATCATCATTATTATCATTATATTCTAAAACTGATACTAAAAGTTTACGGTAACTAAAATAAGAAACAAAAAAAAATTAATTTAGTTTTGACATCTTGAATTCAAATTATGTTTTTCGCACTCACGAGTGTGCGTGTGTATGTAGGCGTGTGTGTTTGTTTGTGTGGGGGGTGAGTACGTTTGTTTGTTGGGGGTATGTGTATGTGTGTGTAGTGTGTTTGGGGAGGGTAAGTGTATGTGTGTGTGTAGCATGTGTGTAGCATGTTTGTGTGTGGGTAGTTGTGTGTATGTGTGTTTGAGTGGGGGTATGTGTATGTGTGGGTAGTTGTGCGTATGTGTAGGTGTGTGTATGTGTGTTTGAATGTATGTGTGTATGTGTTTGTGTGTATAGGTGTATGTGTGTTTAAATGTATGTGTGTATGTGTTTGTGTGTATAGGTGTATGTGTATGTAGATGTGTGTGTATGTGTGTGTGTATGTGTGTAGTGTGTGTGGGGGGGGTATGTGTATGTGTGGGTAGTTGTGCGTATGTGTAGGTGTGTGTATGTGTGTTTGAATGTATGTGTGTATGTGTTTGTGTGTATAGGTGTATGTGTGTGTAGATGTGTGTGTGTATGTGTGTAGTGTGTGTGGGGGGGTATGTGTATGTGTGGGTAGTTGTGCGTATGTGTAGGCGTGTGTATGTGTGTTTGAATGTATGTGTGTATGTGTTTGTGTGTATAGGTGTATGTGTGTAGATGTGTGTGTGTATGCGTGTAGTGTGTGTGGGGGGTATATGTATGTGTGTGTAGCATGTGTGTGTGTGGGTAGTTGTGTGTATGTGTGTTTGTGTGGGGGATATGTATATGTGTGGGTAGTTGTGCGTATGGTGTAGGTGTAAGTATGTATGTATGTATGCATGTATGTGTTTGTGTGTGTAGATGTATGTGTGTGTGTAGGTGTGTGTGTAAAGGTAGGAAAGTAAGTGACGCAACCTGGAGACGGTTTTCGCTATAGGAGCAGCATCGTGAGGCGGCCGGCCGACGATGGTGCTGCAGAGGGAGGAGAGGGGAAAATAAAATAACAGGACATCAAAACCGTCAAGTGAGAACAATAAGCAATCGTGATTGCTCAACAATTTTTATTCGGATCTATTTAAATATCCTGTAATGAATACATTATTGTTTTATATCTCAATGTGCTAAGATTGCGATCATTGGATATCGTTAAATCAATCAAGTTCTCTATTTGATATTCGAACCTGAGGTCCGCAATCTCCAAGTCCGCAGTCCAGCGTCTTAGCCATTCGGCCAACTGGACGATATATTTATTTATTCTGCTATAAGATACATTTTTAATTCTGAAGAGAAGACACTGAAATTTATTTATTGAGCAATCACGATTGCTTATTGCTTTCATTTGACTGTTTTGATGTCCTATCATTTTATTTTCCCACCGTCACCGTCCGCACCATCACCGTCGACCTCACGTGCTGCTCCTATAGCGAAAGCCGTCTCCAAGTTGCATCCATGTCCTACACACACGCGCACACATACACAACTACACACACACACACACACACGCACGCACACACACATACACATACACATGCACACACACAAACACACACACATACACACAACTACCCACACATTCATGCCTACACACACATACACATACCTCGCCCCCACGCACACACATTCATACACGCAACTACCCACACACTCATACCTGCACACAGACATAAACACACATGCCTACACACACATACACATACCTCCTACACACAAACACATATACACTCCCCCATTAATACACATGCCTACATACACACACACACAAACTCGTGATTGCGAAAAACATAATTTGAATTCAAGAAGTCAAAATTCAAATTTATTTATTTATTTATTTATTTATTTATTTAGAAGCTAAACAGCTTCACATACATGGAGGACTGCGTGCTAAGCGCTTTGCCTCCAGACACACACAGAAAAGATTTACAACACAAGAGAAGGAAATAACATCCAGGGCACCGGCGGGAATCGAACTTACGATCTCCGGCTTAGAAGACGAATCTTCTGCCACAGTCATGGAGGCCCCCAGATACTGAAATAAATCTGAATCTTTTTATTTCGAAGAGAACAGAAGTTTTGAAAGAGAGAGGGGGTGTTACATAAAAATGAAAATGAATATCATTAATTGTGAAGTTGATTGTTAACTATGTTAAAAAAATCATTTCAAGGCTGAACTTATGCAACCATAGGTTCGTGGAGTTAGGGCTTTTGAAACTTTTCAAATGATATTTTTCCAGGCTTTGATTGATTTACGCCATCAGTTTGAAACAATTTTTAGAAGCTTTTTTCACCAGAATGCTTGTTCTACTTGTGTTATCTTTACTATTAATAAAGCTGAAAGTCTCTCTGTCCGGAGGATGTCTGGATGTCTGTAGGATGTTTATGACGCGCATAGCGCCTAACCTGTTCGGTTGATTTTCATGAAATTTGGCAAAGTTAGTATGTACCATGGGGGTGTGCACCTCGAAGCGATTTTTCGAAAATTCGATGTGGTTCTTTTTCTATTCCAATTTTTAAAAAAAATTATCTCTTAAGATGGACGAGTAAATTACGAAATTATCATAACGGGGAACCGTAACATCGACACAAGCCAATTGGCGAGATACGAAATTATCATGACGTGGAACCGTAACATGGGTACAAGCCAACTGGCGAGAAAATTCACCATACATTATTTGTAAATATACAGGCGAACCAAAAGACCTTTTGATTTTTCAATTACGGGCAAAGCCGCGCGGGTATCACTAGTTCTCCATAATATCCAAGAAATGATACGCTCATTTAATATTTTACGATCGAATCGTCCTTGCCTCAGATATTACTATTTATTTCGGTAAATACACATTGATAAAAGAACCTCTTCTTGATAATCCTTAAACAAATAACAAGAGCACATTTCGTGCTTCGCTAAAATAGAATTAGGCTTCACTGTGTACATATAATAGATCTTTCGAAAGATAACATTTTATGTTTGAGACTTGCCAGCGAAATACATCAGTGATGGAGAAGCATAACTCGGGGCTGTTTATTTTAAATTGATTATAAGCCTATTCTTTCCAATTTGAAATCATTTTGATGCTATCACGTTGTGTAAACGGTGTTACAAAAAGTGTTTTCAGTAATTATATGTATGTAGAGCGCTTTTAAGTAGAAGGAAAATATAATTATCTTCTCTGTTTCTAATATATAATCCTACAAAGTACAAACATACAATCAATACAATCGATCAATTCCATAAGTTTCATATTTTATCATTTTTAATGATATTCTTTCTATTGTTCTTTATTCCTTTTTTTTAATTATGTTTTTGCTTTATTTTTCTTTCTTTGGAAAAAGAGTTTATGAAGTGTAGTCAATTTCTGATTTTACTCCACTTCATTTTTTAATCTTTTTTTATTTAATACTAGCTGCGTCGCTCAGCTTTGCACGGTCTACTTCGAATATAAAAGTTATATCAAGTGACGCGTGTTCAACAATTAGATTTAAATATTGAAAAAAAAATAATAAAAAACAGACATTATGTAAATTTCCCGTCAAAATAACGATTCTCTCTCTCTCTTTCTCTTAACTCTATCGGCAAATCTAAAAGCTCTAAATAAATTAAACGCTACCCTCTATTAATACAACCAGAATCCTTAATTATCTTCTGCTGGCAGTAGAAAAAGAAAGAAAAATAGCCAAGTAATAATCAAAAAAGGTGAAATATTTACCTCAAAGTAAAAACAAGAATTTTATTTGTTCTTAAGAGAGAAAAAAATGGCAACAGATCTTTCTTCGCAACGATTTTACTCACGCTCATTAAAACTAAGCTTGCGCAGACAATAAATTTTCGATTTAATATTAATATTCCATTTCTTGAAAATGCTTGCACCTTTTCTCCTGGTGATTTTACAGCTTTGGTTTTCTTTCTTTCTTTTTTTTTTTTTTTTTTTAAATTCGAAGGAAGTAAATCTACTTCAGGGGAACTTTTTGCAGACTTTCGATTGAGAGTTAAGTTAAAAAAAAGGATAAGTATTTTGGGTAGAAAGAGCCATTTAATGCCATTTTCGGGTCTTAAAATTAAAGTTCGAACAGTTAGGTACTTTTTTGGCATTCGAAAACCCTCTTACGTTTCATCTCGGGTGCCCAAGTACCTCCAAGCCAAATTTATTCGAGATTTGACGTAAACTGTGTATGTATAGGGAACACACATTCATATGCATATACAAACACTATATGACCTAAAGTATTGGGACACTGTCAAAAATTCACATTTTTTACGAATTTCTCGAGAAACAAAAGACCAATTGCTGTGCAATTTTTTTCACATAAAAGGTATACTCCAGCCGCCATTTTCGAACAAAAATTAAGTATGCTATTTATTTAGGGAACGAACAACAAATTGAGGAAACAAAAAAAGGTTTGTGATCATTTTTCATTGTAAATAGTTGGAAATAAGCAATAAATTTCGGAAATAAGTTTAAAACCTATCTAGAATTTATTTTTATACTTTCGTGAAACTATATATCTTACACGCACGGAGATACAAGCATTTCTTTCAAAAATGCAAATTTTCTTTTGAAGGTTTTCGGCTTATATTACGCAGAGTTTTCTGTCAAACGTTATAAACTTTCCGAACATTTGACAGCATATTTGAGAAGCATAATAATAAAATTCGACGTTTAAATATTGAAAATTTAATGAAATATGAACGTTTAAAGCAATTAATTTTTCACTGCGCATGCGTGACAGATAGCAATTCATAACCTTCATAATCAGAAGCCCAGATATAACCTACATCTCATTAAAAAATTCCACCTTGATTTTCATTAAAATCTAAAAAGTTATCAGCAATCTAATGAGCTGAATTTCAATAATTATTGGATAAACTGGGAATCGTGAAGGATCGTTCGCAAAAAAATCTGTTCTTATCATGCATCACTCTGAAACGATAGCAGGAAAGTGTTGCGAGTTTGCGAATAATCCCTTACCATTCGTCGCCTATCCAAGAATTATAGAAATTCGGCTCATTAGATCGCTGATAACTTTTTTAATTTTAAGGTTATTGAGATGGAATTTTTTTATGAGTTGTAGGATATATCTGAGCTTTGGATTATAAACATTATAAATTGCTATCTTTCGTGTATGCGCAATAAAAAATTAATTGCTTTAAGCGTTCATATTTATTAAATTTTCAATATTTAAACTTCAAATTTCATTATTATGCTTCTCTAATATGGCGTCAAATATTCTGAAAGTTTATAACGTTTGACAGAAAACTCTGCTTGATATAAGCCGAAAACCTTCAAAAGAATTTGCATTTTAAAAAGAAATTCATATATCTCCGTGGGTATAAGAGATACTTTCACGAAAATACAAAAATAAGTTTTTGATAGGTTTTTAACTTATTTCTGAAATTTATATCTTATTCCCAGCTACTTACAATGAAAAATGATCAAGAACCTTTTTTTGTTTCTTCAATTTGTTGCTGGTCCCCTAAATAAATAGCAGACTTAATTATTATTGAAAATGATAGCTAGAGTATACTTTTTATGTGAAAAAAATTACAGAGCAATTGGTCTATTATTTCTCGAGAAATCCGTAAAAACGTGAATTTTTGAAAATGTCGCAATACTTTTAGTCATATAGTGTACATATTCTTTGTTTTATTTAAAAAAAATTATGCATTTATTTATGTATTTATTTTTTTATACTAGGTTCAATGCTGCACTCAGCAAGCAAGGTTATAACACCTGTTTTCTACTTTTTATTTTGAAAAATAATTTGGCAACACTGAAAATGGCTCCTTGTATCACCCAATAATTCTGAAATGACTGTTCAGAATTTACTTTTGAATGCTGATTTGAAGTTGTTGAAAACCATTTTCCTTCTGTGTAATAACACAGAAGGAAGGTAATTCCCTCTGTGTAATAATAGGAAGTGTGATAAATATTACAAATTTTGTGATGTTGTGAAAAAAGAAGGTTATAAGAAGGAGTTGATAAGGATTTAAAAAGTGGAATGCTATTTCAGTCAAATAGACAAGCACACAGACTTAAATATTTATCTGTACGGAAATATTTAGTTTGATATTCGTAGCATAAAAACTGCTCAGTAAGTTCAATAAAACGTTCGTGATACAATTCACTCCCAAAAAGTTCACGTTTGATCTAATTTCCTAAATAAAATATACAAACGAAATTTCCGAAATTCTTGACACCCTGAATTTTCTGCTTCAGAAGGACATGAAGCATTCTATCGTATCTAATACATTTTGCAATAAGTTATATTGGGCTCTAAAAGCAAAAGAATCTCTCCAACTCAAGTAAATATTCCGTTTTAACTCTTAAAACTCAGTGCGAGCGTGTCTCAGAGTTTACCCAGGAAAATATTCTGGCCCAATAGTCAAACATTACTTTCAGAGTTAACTAAAGCAAACTGTGTCGAAGCTAATTTCTGCCCGTTCCTTCGAATACAGCATTAGTACGGAAGTTCTCTTTCAATCGCTTCGCCTATTAGATTGGAAGCAAATTGAATTAGCGACAACCACTCAACAGGAAAAGGGGTGACTACTTTAGCCAAACATTTATCGTTAAGACAAACCCAAGTGCGTTGCTTTTGCGATGGGCCGTCACAGTCACGACATTTTGGGCCACCGTTTGATGTCATAAGTTTGTTATTGGTAAGGAATTTAAAGGTACAGCATCCCGAGAGCGAAAAAAGAATAAGCCTGTTCTATCAGTGGTTGGAAAAACTATTTTTTGTAGCGAACTACAACTACTTATTTCGGAATGTAGCGACTACAAACTATTTTTGAAACGCTGTCGCTACTTCGCTACTTTTATTAAGTAGATTTTAGTGGAGAATGCAATTCACACTCATTAAAAAAAAAAAAAAAAAAAAAAAAAAAAAACAACAGAAAGATAGAAAAAAAAAAAAAAAGAAAAAAAAAACGATGTGTGCATCATATGACTTCCTTTTAAAACCAATTTAAGTCATTTTCACATTATTGACAGCTTTAATGTGATTCAATAGTTTACTCTCTAAATATCACCAACAGTGGCCAAATTGAAACCAAATTTTAAAAAAATATTCAAAAAATAAATAAATAAATTTAAAAAAAAAAAATCGCCGAACTCGGCGACTAAAAGACTGGCGATATATCGCCAAGTGTCCGCCAAATTATACCGCTACTTGTATTTACATCGAAATTAACAGTGATATTCCCCCCAAAACGGGGCAAAAACCCTCTTTGAAGCATTCGAATGCAGCCAAAAAGGGAGGTGCACAACTAGACCCCCACTAGGAGTCTACGTACCAAATTTCAACTTTCTACGACATTCCGTTCTTGAGTTATGTGACATACATACGCACATATATACGTACATACAAACGTCACGAAAAAACTGGTTGTTTTTTTTCTCGGGAATCGTCGTTATGGATATTTCGCGTGTCTATACGTTCTTAGGCACTTATCCACGTGTGGTCGAGTCGAAAAAAACTCAACATTCATTCGGGGGCGAGCAAAATGGAAATTAAGGTCGATTTTTGAGTGAAAATTGTTTCGCGAATACAATACTTCCTTTTTTGTAAAAGGAAGTAAAAAAGGTTGAAGATTGAAAGGAAAGATTTGCAAAAAAGGTGTTAGGAGTAGTAATTTAGATAATTCAAACGCGAGAAAATTTTGCGAATTTTCCATGCATGTTTTTGGAGCCAAAAAGTGCAAATTCAAAAAGTGCGAGTCATTTATCAAACATTTCACATTTTTTTAAAAATTTGAAGTTCTTTAATTTCCTTTAAGAATACTACACCCAGACTTGAAGAGAAAAATATGTTCTTCTCCAGTAAAGTTTCAACATTCAGTTTTGGTTGAACCTTTCTTATTTACTAAACTAGCTGCAAAAGTAGTTTCCAGTAAACGCTACAAAGTACTATTTTCTTGTATCTCGCTGTTCACCACACTACTTTTTTTTTTTTAAACGTTGAGCGCTACACTACAAACTACAAAATAATGTAGTGACTACAGTAGTGTCGCTGCTACTTCTAGTGCGTTACTTCGGATCACTGTCTCATACTCGTAGATGCACTTGTATCCATATCATTTCCCTACGTTTCGTGGAAACAACTTCGCGTAATGATGTTGTTTTTTGGAAGTAATCGCAGCGTACTGCAATGAAACTTGTAACAATCGGATGAATTTCCTTATAAAAAATAGACTTATAGAATACTGGCTGTACCCGACGCGCGTTGCTACGCCAACAAAAAAATACATCATTATATTGATTTTCATGACAATCGGTTGAACGGGGCACAAGTTGCTACTCTGCAGTGCCACCTGGTGGCGAGTGGCTTCAATGAGCATATTATGCACCTTCTCCGTGGAAAAATACATATATATAGCAATTTTCATAATAATCGGTCCAGGTATCAAGTGAAGCCGTGACTATACTCAAATTTTGTACTCACGCAGTTTGCAAGATCAATCAATCGCTAAAAATATCAAATAGAAAAAGTTTGAAATCCCCCCGTTGCATGAAAAGCCATAAAACAATAAAGAATGAATTTATTTGTTCAAACTCAAGAAAAATGGCAACAGCTAACTTCTTATCAATGAGATCTTTCACGCGAATTAATTTCTGAAGCCGATAATTTTATTCGTATTTATCCCATGGATTGTGACTTAAATTGGAATAAAAAAGGAACTATCGATCGGATTTTTTTCGAACTGGTTTATAAACGTTCCCAGTACCAAAAATAACAAACGGTGAAAGTTTCAGCCAAATCTGCCGGGTAGTTTTTGATTTCATGGATGACATACAGACAAACATTCATTTTTATATATATAGATAAAAACTTTATCGTGAAATTCAAGGTTTCTCATATCAATAACTAAACCGTTAGCAGTTTTCTGGAATTTTGACTTTCCTCCACTCAATTAATCTGCAGTTTTTTTCAGTGCTGAGTCGACGAAATACTGCAGTTCGATTTTTATTGAAAACTTTTTTTTTCTTTTTCTTCTTGGAACAGAAAGCTAAAAACATATTCAGTATCTACATTCTTTCGTAATTTTTTGGGGTTAAAAAAAACTTTTTTTGTTTTGTTTTGATAAATTAATTTTTTTTTCTATTTTTTAAAACTTTTTGGTTTTGCAAAAAAAAAAAACAGTGGTTAATGTTAATGTTAAACAGGTTTGAATTGTCAAAACAATTAGCCTCACTGAAATCGAAAAAAAAAACATTTTTTACTCTCTTTTTCAAGAGCTTTTCTTTTTTCTTTGAAGAAAATATTAAGAAAATCTGGTTTTTATTTCGAAATTTATATTTGTCTTAAATTTCCCCTTAGGCACTAATGTAGCGTTATTTTTCTTTTGAAATGTTAAAACAATTGAATGAAAAATTATTCAAATTAAAATATGAATATTGGAATAAATTGCTATGGTCAAGATTTTTCAAACAATAAATAATTTGTTTTAATCGGTTTATTCCCTCCAAAGTCTTTTAGGGAACGACAGACAAAGAAGCGCTCATTTCCTCACCACAAAACTCTCCATATTTTTTTTATTTATTTTTTTTCTTCAATATTTGATTATTTATTTATTTTTGTGTTGATTATAACGATATTTTTTCATCATACATTAACTTTTCTTACATATTTTTCCTTTTTCAAACTTTTACACAAAACCAGACTAAAAAGGAAACCTCAGTTTTTACGTTCACAGAAATAGTCCAACAGTCCTTTTATTGACAGTAAAAAAAATCCATTTGAGTAGTGGCGTATGCAGGGGAAGCTAACAACTCCCCCATTTAAGTTACGTGTTTACCTAAAAAAATTGCAAATTATCTGATACCTATTATTATTACCTATGTTTTTTAGTTTGTATTACATTTTTAAACAAAAATACTGCCATTAACTAAAATTTTTAACTTTCAATTTTCTTGGGAGGGGGGGGGGGGGGTAGGAAGAAGAGTGAAAAGTGTTTCTTTCTTTCACACACACATATTGAGGTTTTTGCTATTCCACTAAGGAAGCTTATACCTCTATTAATCCACAAATTTTCCAGGATTTTGTTTATCCAGGACAGCACAAAGACAACACAATAGATGGTGGTGCCATCTATGGACAGTTCGAGAGACAATTTAGAAACAGGCCTGGAGCCGAATAACTTCCTAGTCTGGCACCCCCAGAGGTATCGTTTCACTTGGAGGACATTGTGACCACGCGTCGCCCAGCATATTTAACGTCGCCCAGTCACCATTAATGACGACGGTGGGTCTTCGACCAGTGAGGATCGAACCCGAGACTCTCCGGTCCCAAGTCCAATGCCTTACCGATCAGGCTACCACGGCCCCGAAAAGTGTTTTTTCTTTTATTTGGGGAAATTGAGCCCCCCCCCCCCTCCTCTTGTGAAGAAATTCGGCGTACACCGCTGCATTCGAGCAATCCACTAGGAATAACTCACATGCAGTCGAGTTATCGACTAAGAATAATTCACATGCGTTCGAGTAACCTACTAAGAATAATTATCATTGATCTTGAATGTACTATGGACAAATCATTTGTCTCAAGTTTATTGCCAGTCAATCTATTTGGCATAATTTAAGCGTCCATCTGTTATCACCTTAGAGCAGTAATCAGTAAATGGAGAGAGCAAGTTCAATCATTGGTTCAGGAAAAGCTGAGGCAAAGATGCCAAGTCACATGGTTTAACTACGACGAATGGGAAAGTCGTTTTACGTGAGACTAGAAAAATGAACCTTATATCTTCCAATACTCTACTGTAAACTCTATCATGTGACTTGGAATCCTTGCTTCAAAAATTAAAGGCATCGCTTTCTCTCTACCTTTTGTGTCTTCCTAATGGTAATAACTATACGATCCGCGCTTTTTCCATGAGCTCTTGCTATAAACAGAGTGTTATACCCAAAGCTTAAGTTGCATAGGAGCTCAGGAGTGCTCAGCTCCTGCACTTTTTTTTTTTTTTGAGCAATCACATTGCTTATTGTCCTCACTTCGCCTTTGAATGGCGTTCCTATGATTCTATTTTCCCCCCGCCTCCCTCTGCAGCACCACCGTCGACCGACCCCTCCCGATGCTGCTCCTCTAGCGAAAACAGTCTCCAGGTTGAGTTCATATCCTACACACACGCGCATACATACACACACCTACACACACATACATACATACACACACACCTACACACATACATACACACACCTACACACACATACATACATACACACACACCTACACACATACATACACACACCTACACACACACACTCCTATACCCACACACATACACACACGCATACCTACACACACCTACACACATACACACACACACACCTACGCACACACACGCACACACGTACATACACACATATACATACACACACCTACACACACACACACACTCCTATACCCACACACATACACACACGCATACCTACACACACCTACACACATATACACACACTCCTACACACACACACGCACACTCATGCCTGCACACAGACACAATCACACACGCCTACATGCACACTCGTGATTGCGAAAAACATAATTTGAATTCCAAATGTCAAAATTCAAATTTTTTTTTTTTTTAATTTTATGCAATTTTCATTTAAGCGTAAAAATGAACTGTGGGAATTAAAAGGCTCCTACACTTCTTTTGTTAGAAACTAAGCCCTGCCGACATCCAACATGGCCGCCAACTGAACTCCAATTTTCCGGGCAAGAAAACAGGAGTTGGAAGTCAGAAATTTTAATCCTTGAATTTTCGGGAAATGCCGGGCTTTTCCGGAAAGTGCGTTCATCCCATTTGTGAGCGTCTTAAGATAACTGGATTAGAGCACAAATCGGGAATTAGTTCTGAGCGGAGGAACCGAACTGTCGAAAACACTTGAGGGCTCAGAGCGATGGGTAATGCGACGTGTCAAAGCTCTTTTGTGTCGGTCGGATTGAGAATATTTAAAACAGAGATTATTACCAGTTCTTGATGCAGATGAGTCTTCAACATGAAAAATGTGAGATTAATTGAGGAGTGAATTTGAAAATAATTATTCAAAGACTTGGTATGAGTTCTGAAGTTATTTTTGGCAATGGAGTCGTTTTCAAAATTTTAAAAGTAGTTTTTTCTGAAAGAGCATGCTTAAAAACATAATATTTAAACATTTTAAAATAATTTGACCAAGTTTAATATTTTAAAAAATACTTCAATCGGTGCGCTTTCATTGTTTACGCTTCTGCCGATGACATCACAAATGATGAACTGCCATTCACTGTTGCCATTAACAGAGCCCAATATTTATTTCGCATCTTTACTCACATGTACTGGCAACGATATAGTTGATAGCAAGCGTAGAGCGCAATTTCAATTCCCTTCTTGATTATCATAACTTTGAAATGCGGTAGATAGATGCACCAAAGTACATCATTTGTGACGTCATAAAAACCACGCCTTATTTTCAAAATCAGACGTTTTAAATAATTAATTAAAAATTAAGCGCTGGGAAATAGAAAGTTTTTTTCTCGCTCCATGTTTTTTTTTTTTTTCTTGCTTATTCAATCAATTTCAGTGACTAGAAGTAGTACTTTTGACTGAAGGAAACTACTAAATTTTGGAAAGATTTGGATCCTTCTTTAACAATTCAGTTCAAGGCTTCATGAAATCGAAATTCCAAAATTCCAAAACATTTTTATAGAAATGTTCTATAGTATAAAGTCAATTAGATTAGTAATAATGTAACTGCAAATAAATGTAGAGTGTCGTAAAAATAAACATAAACTTTACCAAACGTTAAAAGTCAACACATTAAAGTAATCTAGTTTTTTTTAATGATTTTCTGCAGTTTATAAAAGATTTTAAGTTTAAAGTTTTATCACAATGTGTTTTTCATCACTTTTAAAGATGTGAGCGTTGATTAAATCAGTGCCCCGAAGATTATCTGTACACTGTTAAAAATTTTCCGGAAAAATTACGGTAATTGTTACTGGCATCCATGTTGCCAGTAACTATTACCGTAAAAATCAAATGTTACTGTAAAATTTTACGGTTTCCTCGGTAGGCCACAGCAACCAGTTGGCGCTGGGATCGCTTATTTCTCCGGTATAAATTACCGTAAAAATCAGCGATGCGTCGGCGATGCAATTTTACAGTAACAATTACCAGAAAATCTTCCTGAATTTTTAACAGTGTATTTTGTCTCTCCCAAGTGCAAAATATAGAAAACTATCATTCTTGAGAAAAGAAAAATAGCTAACCATGAACGACTCTGTTGAATTTTGCTCATCAACATAAATGATGTCCGTCAACCAATCAACTATTAATCAATTCTCCATGATTTTTGTTTAAATCATCTCTACATAGTATAAAATGAAGTCTCCAAAAAGCGTCTGTGTGTTTGAACTCGCAAAACTCGAGAACTACCCGGCCGATTTGGCTGAAATTTTCACTGTTTGTTCCTTGAAGTCCTGAGAAGGTTTGCAGACCAGTTCGAAAACAATTCGATGAATAGTTCTATTTTTATTCCAATTTAGGCCCAATTTTCACATAAATTCCCGAATATGGGGGTGAAAAATTACTCGCAAATAGTAATATTACATATCGTTGGAAAGGGAAGAATTTTCCGCGTTCTACGCAATTTGTTCCAACTCTCTAACTTAATTCCGATGGGAGTTTTTTACGTTTTTAGCTCATTTTTTTTTTAGGCTTAGCTGAAATTTAAGCACTACTTTCTTCATTAAATCCATCAATAAAAAGTGAAGGAGTGGTCCCACAGTTTTCTTTTTGACAGCATTGGAAAGAGCTGCTTTTTTTACTCCAGATCAAACTCGACCTAGGGTCAAAAATTTAACCCTCTATCTCCATTAGAAAAAAAGTTACAAGCGAATTAAATGAGGTTCAAAAATCTGTTCTCTATTCAAGTTTTTAACCATTTTATTTTGCGTTTCCACGGTAACGCTTTTCGAATCCATTGTTTATTTCCATCTTTCTCATTTTCAATTCTTAAACTTATTTTGTGTTTCCATGGTTACGCCTTTTAAATCCATCTTTCTCATTTTATGTTAATTTCTAAGTATTTTAGTATCTGTCGTCATTTTTTGGCGAGAAAATTTTGCATGATGTTTTTTTTTCCTTTATTTAATCCTGGTTGATGAAGATACTTCACTTGACGCAATGTTTTTTTTTTTTTTTTTTTTTTTTTTTCAAGGTAGACCGAGCAAAGCCGGGCAACGCAGCTAATTGAACTATAAATAAGGTGGAATGACTGCTGAGGGAGAAAACGCGGACCGAAAAAGGCTCTCATTTCTCCTCTCTATTTGACAGGGGTCTAGACGGCAAGACAATCTGGTTAGGGGAATCTGCTTTGCTCAAGATACCGAGGAGTTTGTTAATTTGGAACAACTCCAGTATTTAAAATAATATCCCTCTTAGGTTCGCACAAAAATGCATCTTGATTTCATAACTATTTGTGTTTAATGAACCGATTTATTAATTTTTTTCCCTTTGGAATCATTATTTAAACACCTTAAATAAACAATGAAAAGGGAGGAACATTAATAAAGTTTTAATTTTTATGTTTGAAGAAGATATCTAAGTACATAATTACAAAATAAGTTTGTAAAAAAAAAATGTATGAAAATTCAGAATCCTTGAAAGAAAGAATCTACAGAAAATATTACCGAAAGAGATTTTTAAAACTGGTTAAATTGTTACAAGGCAAGTTATTTACAGTGCCAAAAAGTTTTCATTCTGTTTGGCTTGGTAAATAAAGATTAAATAAGTTCATGCTTTAACGAAAATGAAATATTTTTTTCTTTTTAGAAATGTTACAATGTAGTTCAAAATGGAGTATAAAAATAGTTTATACAAAGCACTCCTCATTTTAATCAAAAGTTCCGATCTTTTTCTAAAACTTTTCAATATATTTAGAATGGAAAATGATTTTTAGGCATTTTATGCACTGTTGTCAAAAAATTTTAAAAATGTGTAACACACTCTGTAATTGTGAAATTAAACTTTTATATTTGAACAATAAGTGAAACAAATAATGAATAGTGGTATTCACAAAAGAAAGTTTTCAAATCCATCTACCTCAGTGTATCACCAAGGACAATATTAGCGAATTTTCTGTTTCCGCAAAATTAATTTTTCATATAGAAGATAGAAATTACAAAAATGTATTCGACAGTCAAAAGATTTCACTATAAATTTCACCACATTTTTAAAATTAAACTTGGCCACTAAATCGGGATTATGTAGAGTGAAGATATATCAGAGAAATCAGGATGACCATACATTAGGGATGAGCTGATTAATCCGCCAATTTGCCGACTAAGTACTGTCTTAACGGCTAAGTACTGTCAATTAATCGGCGGAAAAAAAATTTCTTCAAAATGATTTTTTAGGCATTTTGAAGAATATTTTTTTTAACAAGAAACCATGATGAAATCGTTTGTTAACAACCGAAATTTTTTTTTACAAAATGTTATTTTCTGCATATGACGTTACTATAACTTGTAGTATGAAAGTTTACAAAACAAATAATTTACAAAGTTCGTAAAAATGAATGAAACGTTAAAAGATCATGTTCTAAGTTTATCTTACGGGGGGGGGGGGATAGCCTCGCCTCAACTTTTGATAAAAAAAAATTTTTTTGCAGTTTTTTTTTTTTTTTTTCTAATTTTACATATGATTACATCACACAGTTTACAACTTACTCTTTGAATTATTGATTTTTGATTCAACAAAACATTAGTTATTACTAAATATCACTTGATTAAAAATTGTATTCATTCGTATATACAATGATATACAATGATGCACCGTTTTTCATGTGTCTATAATTTTCTCCGTCTTTCATAGTAAGGGAATGTGGGGCAAAGTGAAGTATGTAAGATGTCTGAGCTGTTTTCCAAACGATTGAATATTTGTTCTCAAAATTACGCTACATAAAGAAAGAACAATATATTTTATAATAAAAATTTCCACCAAAATTTTATTTTGTTATTTTTGGCAGAAAATTTGTACTTCCAAAAAAAGGTGGACATTTTTCACCATTTTTTTCCATGGGGGCAAAGTGAAAAATAACATTTTTTTCCAATAAAGTAATTTTTATTCGATTATTACAGAAAATTTTGATCAAATGTTTCAGTAGGTAAAAGAATGAATGAATAAATAAAAAAATGAAACAATAAACGAGTAAATGAATACATTAATTAATTAATGTATGAGAAAAAACAGTTGAGTGAATAAAATAGCGAATGAATATAGCTATGCATACTAGAAGACCAGAAAAAAAAAAAAAAAAACAGGCTGATTCTAGTAGGTCTTCATGAAGAATAACTTAACCTTAATGAATGCTTAAACTTAAGAAAAAATGAAAAATGGGTTTTTTCACTCCCCAAAAACCGAATTTTATTGACGATTCTTCTTTCCTTTCATCAAAAATGGATCAGGCAAAACTTCACGTGATAAAATTTTAAACTAGCATCTTAATCATAAACTAATTCGGATGAAATCAGCAAACGTTTTGAATGGCTCCTATACGAGACACGCTATGTTTTGCCGTCTAGACTGCTGTCACTTCTCAAGTACTTTCAAGAACCTGTTTCAAAACTGGACCGCATCTTTCACAAAAGGGGAAATCGGCAGCAGTCATTCCACCTTACTTATAGTTCAATGGTTTAAATACAGTATCAATGTTCAGTAAGTTACCAGCCCTAAAGCCAAGGCTAAGGCAGAAATACATGAAATACACCGCCAGCTCAGTCAATTCCAGCCGAGGACTGCAGTTTCGTGCTTATTAGTACTCATCAGCCCGGCATAGGAGTGACTGAGCCGGAGGTGGAAAACCTCTTAAGGAAACCAAGAGTGCCAAACATACTGGTAGCTAATACAGAATTAGCACTGACCAGACGAGTGACCGAAACAATGGTTCGGTTCTACTTGAAAAGAAAACGGTGTATTTCATGTATTTCTGCCTTAGCCTTGGCTTTAGGGCTGGTAACTTACTGAATATACCTCCCTTGCCTTCAAAATTCGAGTTGAACCGAACCATTGTTTCGGTCACTCGTCTGGTCAGTGCTAATTCTGTATTAGCTACCAGTTTGTTTGGCACTCTTGGCTTCCTTAAGAGGTTTTCCATCTCCAGCTCTGTCACTCCTATGCCGGGCTGATGAGTGCTAATAAGCACGAAACCGCAGTCCTCGGCTGGAATTGACTGAGCTGGCGGTGTATTTCAAGTATCAATGGTTTCTAAAAGTCATTTATGAAGGGTTTTTAAATATTTTAACCACTGCGTGTTACAAAGCAGACAAATGAGCCTCTAAAAAGTCGTTCAAATCATGAAGAAAAGTGAACAAGCATGACACGAAATAATGACTCTAAAACTGCCCGCAATTTCGAGAAAAAGAAAAACTTTTCATTTCTAAATCACAAACATGAATGCAAACCCTAATACAGTGGCATTCAACTGCTCAAGTTTACTATCAGGAAAAAAGAACTAGACGCACCTTAAAGTAAGAAAAACAACGTGGCGAAGACATCAGACAAAAGGGCTTTTGTCGGATGTCTTTTCGTCCATAAGCTCATTACTTTTTGCATTGAAAAAGGCGTTCCCTGTAACGCTGAAACACGTTTCTGCTGTAATTGGCAAATTTGTGCTTTTTTTTACGTTGTTTTTCTTACTTTACTGTTCAGCACAAAGGTATTTATTTATCTTAGACGCACCTTATTTGTTGGCTGTAGAACTTAACGGGGGCTAACTAAACACTGAAATATATACGTAATACGATGAAAAAGTTAGGGGGAAATTTGTATAAAACCTTACCCTGAATAGTTCACATCTCCGAAGCACATCCACCTTCAAAATAGTCACCTTGAACGACTATGCACTTCTGTCAACTTTCGTATAACTTTTGAAAGCACTCCTGGAAGCCATTTTTCGCAACTTCCTGAAAGGTCTCCTGTAATGCAACTATAACATCATCTGACGAAAGAAAGTGGCGTCTCTATAAATGTTTTTTAGCTGCTGAGAATAGGTAAAAGTCACACGAAGCTAAGTCCGACGAAGCGTGTTGTTATTTGTTTGACATCCAATCGAAGCGTGCATTATCAACGTGGAAGTCGCCTTTTTCACCGCGAGAGGGCTGCTGTGTGAGTTGTGGGTGGTTGGTAGTGAGGGGTGGAAGTGTTATCGGTAGAGATACAACAGTTGGTGAATAAGAACATTCACAAAAAAAAAAAAAAAAGACGTATACCAACAGACCGAATATTTTTGATGAATCACTGGGGAGTGCTGACAATTTCCAATTACGAACTTTCATATCAAAATATACATTTTATGTTTAGCTAACCGGGAATAAATATTGGAAATGTCAATTACCAGGACCAAAAAAGTGTAAATACTTTAAGGAATATTCTTGATCAAATGTCTTATAGTGTGTCTTTTACAGGTTGCCCTATTCCTTGCTTGTCGGAGGTGTCTTTTCCATTAAGTTGGAGCATTTTCTGGCGGTGAACGGATATTCCAACCTTTATTGGGGATGGGGTGGCGAAGATGACGACATGGGATACAGGTGAGTTGCAAAAAAAGATGCACTGTTAAAAATTCAGGAAGATTTTTTGGTAATTGTTACTGTAAACTGGCGGACTTAACGCATCGCTGATTTCTACGGTAATTTATACCTGAAAAATAAGCGATCCCAGCGCCAATTGGTTGCTGTGGTCTACCGAGGAAACCGTAAAATTTTACAGTAACATTTGATTTTTACGGTAATAGTTACTGGCAACATGGATGCCAGTAACAATTACCGTAAATTTTCCGGAAAACTTTTAACAGTGTGCGGTTTTCTAGTGTATGAATCAAAATGTTCTTTTCTGTGCGCCAAGAATGTCTTTTTTATTTAAGTTTTAACTATACGAAAAAAAATGGCTGTGAGTGTGTTCTTTATGACAAATACACAGTTTGCGTCGGTCGGATACTTTCCGAATTCGTCACGGAGGTCGCTTAGGGTTCAAAAGTTAAAATAGGGGTTTTGCCCCTATGGGGCGTCAGAAAATCCGTGAAACGAAATATTTACACCTATTATTAACAATGGTTGAATTTTTGGAATTTAAGAAATACGAAGAGATTTGAATTTTTAGTAATAAAACTGCTTTCTTCACTACTTTGACGTTGACTTTAGACTAATTAGGCATGATTGTTTCTTCTTTTGAAGTAAACTTTCATTTTCGTGGTAAACCGTGCAACGCCTGGCAAGGCAAATAGTTTCTTATAATTATGCAATGCATGTTCATTATCTGAATTATACGAGAAAAGACTTTTTTTCAACTTAACTTGAGCACTTGGTACTCCCTTTATGGAGAAGCAGAAAGCACAATTTTTCAAAATTACTGCATACACGTAATAGTACGACCAAACAATGGTCAAACAAATCGACAAAGAAGAAGAAATGAAAAGGAAAAAAAAAGAAAGAAAGAAAAAGAAGGAAAAAAAATCCTTGCTTTTGTCGAATGACTTCACATCCTTAAGCTCACACCAATATGCATTGAGAAAAGGGTTCCTTGAAACTCTGAAACACGTGTCCGCAATTTTCCGCAATTTTGCGTTTTCAACCGTTTTTGGTCGCATTAATACTTTGCTGCACAAATGTATTCATTTCATGCATGTGCTTCAGGGCAACAAGGAAACAATTTTGCAATTTAACGTTTTGAGCTTTCAACGCTAAACTGTGACTACTGTTCACTGTAGGAAATTCGAGTCATCTTCTAGATTAGATTCCTTGTAGCCACGAAAGATATGTATGTTAAGTTGTTCTTTAATACGTTTGGTTTTATCTTACCACACACGTACTTCCCACGAATTATACATTTATAAGTGCAATTAATAACAATAATTGAATTAAAAAAGTGAAATAAATAGTTTGTTACACTATTCGTGTAAGAGCATCTTGAGACATTATTTGCCCTCGTCCCCCAGTTATTGGGATATGAGGCCTTAAAGTCTGTAGAAGTTTCATGTAAAGCGCCAAATTTAAAAATTTGGCGAAGAATTGATCACGCAATTTTACGATCTGTATCTATCAACAAATCGTGTGAAAGATGTCTTCTGAAACTCGCTAAATTTGGCGACTTTTCTTAAAATTTTGGCAGACTTTAAGACTTCATATTTCGATAACTGGGACATGAGAGCAAAAAAAAAATTATGCGGCCAGAAACATGGGCGCCCATATGCAAAATTGTAAGGGGGGGGGGCTCAAATATTTTAATCATGGTTTAGCAGAATATTTTCCCCATGGAAACCGATTTCAGGACAGATTAGAATCATCAAAATTTAACATTTTTAATAAATTATTCATTAATGGCTGGAGAAGAAATGTTTTTACATTTTTGCAAAGAAAAAAAGCACTAAAAGCAAGGAAGTTCTAATTTATAAGGGGGGGGGGCTAGAGCCCCCTTGCCCCCCTAAATGGGCGCCCTTGGCCAGAAACATATTTTACAATGTTCTTTTGATTACTAATTACTTATTTACTTTTTTCTTGATTACACTATCGTGCTGTTTTCCCGGCGCATCTATCTTAGAGGCAGACATATATCACAGAAGACATAATATGTATAATACAATGCACACCTCTTCGCATATTTCGGTACACTTATCATTCTAATTTCTCTTGTAGGATAAAATACAGAAAATTGGAAATTATTCGACCGCCTGAAATGTTAGGAAGGTACACCATGATCAAGCACGAGCACAGGCCAGAATCTCCAAATGCTATCAGGTTAGTACGAAAAGTTATTTGTTTCCTTTTCATTTTATAAACGTTTTTAAATAACTTTCAACGTTGAGAAAAATGTCTAAAAACCTTTAAACGTTATGACCTCGCTTACCATTATTTTAGGAGTAACGAATGCAAAGGTTGTTATTTTCTCTAATAATCATGAAAAAAAAAGAAAAATAGATGGTTTAATTACCCCCTGATGAAGGGATCCACTCCTTTATAAAAACAAATATATTTTTCATTTTGAATAATACACTGCCTCAAAAATAATTTTTTACTACGCTCTTCTGTTCGGATAAAAACAGAAGAAAAGTTTTTTTTTTCTTGTGAGCTAAAAATTATACAAGCATCAAGGAGATACCTCACCATGAAAAAAATTAATGGATAGTTAACTCAAAAACTACTGCAACTTCTTTTTTTTTCAAGAGCAGCAAGAAGGAATAAGTTTCAAAATAGTACTGATATTCATTAGGCATTCTTTTTGTGTCTAATTTAGTACAAATTTTAAAAAATCTGAAAAGATTGGCTGAAGTTTATGCTAAATTGTAACTTTTAGAAAAATGAACAAACCAAACGTTTTCTTCTCTTTTTTTTTCTTTTTTGAACAAAATCATTCGATGAAGATTTATATTTTTACATTTATCTGGGTGAAAGAACTATCTTCCGAGGAGGAAAAAATACACAGGAAATAGCTCTAATTTCGCAATAAGAGTATTTTTCAAATAGAATAACCAGATTCCACATCTCCACGGTGACGTCACGAACGAGCAACAACGTTGGAGTGTCCAATTATCGTGGAGCAACAACGTATGCGTGTGGACTCGCGAAGCGATCCATCATGTGACTCATGATTCGTCCGCGCTAATCGATTCACGTCTGTTTCGCTCACTGACTGCGAAATGACGACAGAGCTGTCAGAGCCAATCGACACGCTTGCTGGCTCGAGAATATGATATTACGAAGTAGGATACTTTGCTGAGAAGGCGTAACAGGTGTCGGACTTTTTTTGCTTCGGAGTTTGTATCGTTTTGCTCTTTTTTGCTGCATTGGAGCTGTTGTTTTGAAAGGCACAAATCGTATCATGTTGGGCGATGAAAGAAAAATATGAAGGTGATTAAAATCTATGGCAGGGAGAACAGTTTAAGGATTGTTTGACCAGTAAATGAACATTGAAGTACAGTACATCAAGGGCTGCAGATTCGTGGAGTTGGAGTCGGATTGATTTTGGGATGAAGGAGTCGAAGAGGCTGTGGTGGTCTGATCGGTAAGGAATCGGACTCGTGACCGGAGGGTCCCGGGTTCAATCCTAGCCGGTCGAAGATTCAGCGTCTTCAACAATGGTGACTGGGGGACGTTAAATATGCTCGTGGTCACAAAGTCCTCCAATTAAGGTATCCGACTAGGTTCGGAGCAGTTTTTTTTAAAAAACACTATTATGAAATAATATTAATGTTTTTTTAGAAGCAGAATGATCTTAAAACATGTATTTTGCTTAAAAATAAGCCATAATATCAATAACTTTTTTTAAATGGGTGATTTTTTGGCAAAAATGACTGAAAATTACCAGTTAGGAGAAACACTGTATTAATAAAAATTAACTAGCTACAAACCATTTGCTTAGATTTTTTCACATGTATAAATATTACACATGAAACAGACCGCAGGTTAAGAAATATTTCAATAATTTTATGGTTTATGACAAATTACGTGACTTTATCCAGAAATTTCTCAAAAATTTGTCACCTTTTTTCGGTAAAAAAGCTATAAATCAAAAAATATTTCATCATTTACATAATCTGTGGTCTATTCCACTCACAAGTACTTACAAGACAGGCATGCCAAATTTCATGCTTGAATACTGAAATAGAATTTGCAAAATCATGTTTTCCGTAGCCAGTATCGAGAAATAATTGCGTTCTTCAAAAAACGTAAGTAGAGATAAGACTTAACACGTGTTATACTGCAGACACTTAGTATACAAATGCTTATAACGTGAGTTCTATTCGCGTAGATTATAAAAACAAAATGTTTCATAATCTTAAAGAATGGGGCTGTTGAATAAAACTATTTTGAGAAAAAGTGAATTTTGGTCGAAAATCGCCTTTTCAACGTAGTCGGATACCTTAAAACGATACCTCTGGGGCTGCTGGACCAGGGATTGCTCGGTTTCTGGTCTGGATCAAAAAATCAGAGCTGTCTTCAGGGTCTCATGCAACTGGTTAAACCACAAATAGTGTTAGGTACGGGAAACCTTGGAGTGAACAGACGGAGTCGAAGGCTCTAAACTTTCTGGAGCCGGAGTTGGCCATTGCTCCTCTGACTCCGCAGCCCTGAAAACAACAATGTAATCAAAAAACAGACATTGCAAGAAGTTGCACGCATGTATGTAGATATCGATCTTCCAACTCTCGTTGCTTACACAAATAAGACAAGTCCTTCTCTTCGACGACACTCACATTTAATTTCACACTAAATACAAGTACAACTATGACACTGAAGTATAAGTTCCCATCTGGAACCATAACATAATTATGAATTTTCAGAGTTCCCGTCTGGAACACTTGCTTATTTCGACTCAAGCACCCGACTCCCCTCCCTCTGGAAAGTATTTCTCTCACAAGAGGGCGCTTTGCACAACAGTTCTTAACACAAATCAAAAAACAACACTGCAAAACGAAAGTTCACATGTATTTTGGGGTTTCAAAGAACCCTTTTTTCAAACTTGAAAAGTGTGACCTTTGGATGCGCAGTCATCCAAAAAAAAAATTTCTGTCGGACCACTGTGACACTAATGCCTGTCACAGTATCAATGGGATAATTCGACAATAGGGTTGTGCATATGTGATGTCACACAGTTTTTCAACGTGTCTGACACTCCTCCCCGCATTTTTCACACAGTGCTACACTTCGCCTTAACCCCTTTCCTCCTTTATCACCTGTCAAGCTATGAAACACAACCGTAGTGTTATAAAAAGAAAACTTTGAACAAAATGCCTGATGTCACACTTCTTGTTACCCTTGTCACAAACTGTCACAATATTCCGAACTCCCCCTCAAAATATGACGTCATTTGTCTATGACCACGTGATATAGAGCCGCTGTATAGATAGGCCGACGCATCAACTTCAGTTTAGCCATTTTGGATCGGATTTTTCATTGTTGCACTGCTAGGGTTACCACAGCAAAGTTTCGGGTTTCGCCAAATTTGCCGAAAATAATATTTTATTTAATAAACAATTCACGTGTGTCGCTTATAATCGCTCGCTGTGAACAATCACCAAACGCGATAACTCGCCAGAAAAGACAACCACTCAAACACGCGCTCCGATCCAAAATGGCTGATCTTAAGCTGATGCGCCGGCTGGTTTTTAGGGGCCTTAACATGATAGATGAAAGCAATTCCAAAACGAAGCCTACAAGTCGGCTAGTAGAGATAAACAGAAACACCATTCCGCTCGATTTCTATAGTGAAATGCGGACAGAATACAAGTCTGTATTAAACAACACTTTGAAGATTGAAATACACCGCCAGCTCAGTCATTTCCAGCCGAGGACTGCAGTTTCGTGCTTATTAGCACTCATCAGCCCGGCATAGGAAAGTGACTGAGCTGGAGATGGAAAACCTCTTAAGGAAGCCAAGAGTGCGAAACAAACTGGTAGCTAATATAGAATTCGCTGACCAGACGAGTGACCGAAGCAATGGTTCGGTTCAACTCGAAGATTGAACGCGAGGCAAGGTATATTCAGTAAATTACCGCCCATTAGCCAGGGCTAAAGCAGAAATACGTGAAATACACCGCCAGCTCAGTCATTTCCAGCCGAGGACTGCAGTTTCACGTGTGTATTTCACGTATTTTTGCTTTAGCCCTGGCTTATGGGCGGTAATTTACTGAATATACCTTGCCTCGCGTTCAATCTTCGAGTTGAACCGAACCATTGCTTCGGTCACTCGTCTGGTCAGCGAATTCTATATTAGCTAACAGTTTGTTTCGCACTCTTGGCTTCCTTAAGAGGTTTTCCCTCTCCAGCTCAGTCACTTTCCTATGCCGGGCTGATGAGTGCTAATAAGCACGAAACTGCAGTCCTCGGCTGGAAATGACTGAACTGGCGGTGTATTTCACGTATTTTTGCTTTAGCCCTGGCTTATGGGCGGTAATTTACTGCATATACTTTGAAGATTATTCGCACTTGTCAGCAGTTTATGACCCACATGACGACACTCAAGAAACTAGATACCAACCACTTGATTGATCTGATGACCCACATAGACCTTCTTTCTCTCCATGATGCTCAAGGTGCAGAAGGAGATAAAGAATCATTGAATAGTATAAATCACACAACATTTTCCGTTGCAATAAATAATGAACAAAATTTTTGATAAAAAAAAGGCGAGACTTATGTGTACCGTGTGGCGTATATGTCAAAAATCTGAACGATGTGATACAAATGATATGACACAGAAAACTTTTCAAAACATTTTTTTACTTCCTTTTACAAAAAAGAAAGTATTGTATTCGCGAAATAAAATTCACTCAAAAATCGACCTTAATTTCCATTTTACTCACACCCGAATGAATATTGAGTTTTTTTTTCGACTCGACCACACGCGGATAAGGGCCTAAGAACGTATAGACACGCGAAATATCCATTTTCACGATTACCGAGTCAGTTACAACGAGTTTTCTCGTGACGTCTGTATGTACGTATGTATGTGCGTATGTATCTTGCATAACTCAAGTACGTTATGTCCTAGAACGTTGAAATTTGGTACGTAGACTCCTAGTGAGGTCTAGTTGTGCACCTTCCCTTTTGGTTGCATTCGGGCGTTTTTAAAGGGATCTTTTGTCCCTTTTTGGGGGGAAATCATTGTTAATTTCGATGTAAACTCTAGTGGTGTTATAATTGGGCGGACACTTGACGATATACCAAATGTGTTTTTTACGCCAAGTTTTGTCGCCAACTTGGCGACAAAATTGGCGATTTTTTTTTTTTTTTTTTGAGCAATCACGATTGCTTATTGTTCTCATTTGACTGTTTTTGGCGTTACGCTGATTTTTCCCACCGCCACCCTCCGCACCATCACCGTGGAGCGGCTGGCTCCTTACGACGCTGCTCCTATGGCGAAAGCCGTCTCCAGGTTGCATCCATGTCCTACACACACACGCATACATACACAACTACACACACACACAAACACACACACACACAAACACACACACACACAAACACATACACACATACAAACACTTACACACACGCAAACATACAGACACCCACACATACACACACACATACACAGCTACACACACACACGCGCACATACACACACGCATACATACAGACACCCACACATACACACACACATACACAACTACACACACACACGCGCACATACACACACACACAAACACATACACACATACAAACACTTACACACACGCATACATACAGACACCCACACATACACACACACATACACAACTACCCACACATTCATGCCCGCACACAGACACAAACACATATGCCTACACACACATACAGATACACATACCCCCCCCCCCCACACACATTCATACACACACATACACATAACCCGTACACACAAACACACACGCCTACATACACACCTTCGTGATTGCGAAAAACATAATTTGAATTCAAGATGTCAAGATTCAAATTAATTTTTATTTAAATCTGGTTTCAATTTGGCCACTGTTGGTGATATTTAGAGAGTAAACTATTGAATCGCATTAAAATTGCCAATAATGGGGAAATGACATTAAATTGGAGTAAAGAAAGTCATGTGATGCACACATCAGCTCGTTTTATTAACGCATACTTACAATGTTACAAGGGTTATCTTCTTTACTAATAATAAAGCTGAAAGTCTCTCTGTCCGGAGGGTGTCTGGATGTCTGTAGGATGTGTGTAGGATGTCTGTGACGCGCATAGCGCCTAAACCGTTCGGCCGATTTTCATGAAATTTGGCACAAAGTTAGTATGTAGCATGGGGGTGTGCACCTCGAAGCGATTTTTCGAAAGTTCGATGTGGTTCTTTTTTTATTCCAATTTTAAGAAAAAAAAATCATAAGATTGCCGAGTAAATTACGAAATTATCATAACGTGGAATCGTAACATGGGCACAAGCCATTTGGCGAGATACGAAATTATCATAACGTGGAACCGTAACATGGGCACAAGCCAATTGGCGAGATACGAAATTATCATAACGTGGAACCGTAACATGGGCACAAGCCAATTGGCGAGATACGAAATTATCATAACGTGGAACCGTAACATGGGTACAAGCCAATTGGCGAGATACGAAATTATCATAACGTGGAACCGTAACGTGGAACCAAGCCAATTGGCGAGATACGAAATTATCATAACGTGGAACCGTAACATGGGTACAAGCCAATTGGCGAGATACGAAATTATCATAACGTGGAACCGTAACGTGGAACCGAGCCAATTGGCGAGATACGAAATTATCATAACGTGGAACCGTAAGATGGGTACAAGCCAACTGGGGAGAAAATTCACCATACATTATTTGTAAATATACAGGCGAACCAAAAGACCTTTTAATTTTTCGATTACGGGCAAAGCCGTGCGGGTACCACTAGTTTTAAAATAAAGTCCGTAGTATTTTTATTTATCAATTTATTTTCAAAACCATTGTTATATTTACATTCCTTACATCTTTCTCTCTTTTCTTTTAAACATTTAGTACATTGTTCAGCAAGCTTTTAAATGCGTAAGTCACAGACATTGGTGATAATTTCACCAATGTACTGGTGCTTTCACAAAACACCAGTTAGTAAAGGCACCATTACATTTCTGAAACTAATCTTTACTAATAATAAAGCAGAAAGTCTCTCAGTTCGGAGGATGTCTGGATGTCTGTAGGATGTCTGTGACGCGCATAGCGCCTAAACCGTTCGGCCGATTTTCATGAAATTTGGCACAAAGTTAGTATGTAGCATGGGGGTGTGCACCTCGAAGCGATTTTTCAAAAATTCGATGTGGTTCTTTTTCTATTCCAATTTTAAGAACAAAAATATCATAAGATGGACGAATAAATTGCGAAATTATCATAACGTGGAACCGTAACATGGGCACAAGCCAATTGGCGAGATACGAAATGATCATAACGTGGAACCGTATTATGGGTACAAGCCAATTGGCGAGAAGATTCACCATACATTATTTGTAAATATACAGGCGAACCAAAAGACCTTTTAATTTTTCGATTACGGGCAAAGCCGTGCGGGTACCACTAGTTTTAAAATAAAGTCCGTAGTATTTTTATTTATCAATTTATTTTCAAAACCATTGTTATATTTACATTCCTTACATCTTTCTCTCTTTTCTTTTAAACATTTAGTACATTGTTCAGCAAGCTTTTAAATGCGTAAGTCACAGACATTGGTGATAATTTCACCAATGTACTGGTGCTTTCACAAAACACCAGTTAGTAAAGGCACCATTACATTTCTGAAACTAATCTTTACTAATAATAAAGCAGAAAGTCTCTCAGTTCGGAGGATGTCTGGATGTCTGTAGGATGTCTGTGACGCGCATAGCGCCTAAACCGTTCGGCCGATTTTCATGAAATTTGGCACAAAGTTAGTATGTAGGATGGGGGTGTGCACCTCGAAGCGATTTTTCAAAAATTCGATGTGGTTCTTTTTCTATTCCAATTTTAAGAACAAAAATATCATAAGATGGACGAATAAATTGCGAAATTATCATAACGTGGAACCGTAACATGGGCACAAGCCAATTGGCGAGATACGAAATGATCATAACGTGGAACCGTATTATGGGTACAAGCCAATTGGCGAGAAGATTCACCATACATTATTTGTAAATATACAGGCGAACCAAAAGACCTTTTAATTTTTCTATTACGGGCAAAGCCGTGCGGGTAGCACTAGTTTTAAAATAAAGTCCGTAGTATTTTTATTTATCAATTTATTTTCAAAACCATTGTTATATTTACATTCCTTACATCTTTCTCTCTTTTCTTTTAAACATTTAGTACATTGTTCAGCAAGCTTTTAAATGCGTAAGTCACAGACATTGGTGATAAATTTCACCAATGTACTGGTGCATTCAAAAACACCAGTTAGTAAAGGCACCATTACATTTCTGAAACTAATCTCTACTAATAATAAAGTAGAAAGTCTCTCTGTCCGGAGGATGTCTGGATGTCTGTAGGATGTGTGTAGGATATCTGTAGGATGTCTGTGACGCGCATAGCGCCTAAACCGTTCGGCCGATTTTCATGAAATTTGGCACAAAGTTAGTATGTAGCATGGGGGTGTGCACCTCGAAGCGATTTTTCGAAAATTCGATGTGGTTCTTTATCTATTCCAATTTTAAGAAAAAAAAGTATCATAAATTACGAAATCATCACAACGTGGAACCGTAACATGGGCACAAGCCAATTGGCGAGATACGAAATTATCATAGCGTGGAACCGTAACGTCGGTACAAGCCAATTGGCGAGAAAATTCACCATACATTATTTGTAAATATACAAGCGAACCAAAAGACCTTTAATTTTTCTATTACGGGCGAAGCCGTGCGGGTGCCACTAGTCATCAATAAAACGGTGACAGCAAAATTTTGCTAAATGCAACCAATTTCTTGAGAAAACCTAGAACTTTATTTTGACAGTGCGCTTCGATCAAGGAAGTAAAAATGGTAATTTCATAAAACGCCTTTGCACACGATAAGCCTAGTGCGAAACATATCAAACCTCGGAGTGATGTATGGAGGTACGCAACGTACGTTTACCACCTCATTCCCTTCATTTATGGCTTCCCCTTCCTCGAAACGAAACGTTTTCGTCAGCAGTTGTACTCGTAAAAAATATGCAAATCCCACGGAAAACAGAAACTTGACTGAGACACTACCCATCATTCCGTATCAGATATTGCGCGGGGAAAAAAGGATATTGCTTCGGAATGGGCCACTTGACCCGAACAATGGGGCTTTTCGGAATTCATTATGCATTTTAGCAGTCGTAAATCACACGACAAGTCTTTGTTAGTCGCAACTTTATAGGAATTAGAAGGCTGGACGAGTTCATAAGGAATTCCATGTTGAAGGTTTTATATCAAAACAAAGAGGTTTGTTTTAAGTAATATTGGAATACTTTTGCCAGGCAATTCCGTATTAAATTTTCAGAGGTCCCGTCAATTTCGGAGGAGGACTAATTTATTTATCTTCTACATATATATAAAAATGAATGTTTGTCTGTATGTCATCCATGAACTCAAAAACTACCCGGCAGATTTGGCTGAAACTTTCACCGTTTGTTATTTTTGGTACTGGGAATGTTTATAGACCCGTTCGAAAAAAATCCGATCGATAGTTCCTTTTTTATTCCAATTTAAGTCACAATCCATTGGATAAATACGAATAAAATGATCGGCTGCAGAAATTAATCCGCGTGAAAGATCTCATTGATAAGAAGTTAGCTGTTGCCATTTTTCATGAGTTTGAACAAATAAATTCTTTCTTTATTAAGATACATAAATACCTTTGTGCTGAACAGTAAAGTAAGACAAAACAACGTTAGATGAAGCACAGATTTGCAAATTACAGCAGACACGTGTTTCGGCGTTACAGGGAACGCCTTTTTCAATGCAAAAAATAATGAGCTTATGGATGAAAAGACATCCGACAAAAGATGTCGGATTGTCTTACTTTATCTTTCTTTATTGTTTTATGGCTTTTCATGCAACGGGGGGATTTAAAACTTTTTCTATTTGATATTTTTAGCGATAGATTGATCTTGCAAACTGCGTGAGTACAAAATTTGAGTATAGTCACGGATTCACTTGATACGTGTTTCTAAAATACGCGATAAGACACGTATCGATTGAAGCCTTGGTATAGTAAGCTAATCTTCGTAAGTAAGTTGTTGGCGTAGCAACGCGCGTCGGGTACAGCTAGTCTCTTATATAATTAAAAACTGAGTGTATCTATGTATGTCCAAGCTTCTTCTCCCGAACGACAGTGAACTGACCATCGAACCAGATATCGATGGATTCGTCATCTTCCCGTCTTCATGTTTGGCTATTTAACATAATCCTCCGATAATAATTAGCGGAGATATCAATTAAAAACTATTAATTATGAAGCTAGGATTTCGACATAAAATCCCTATTTTTCGAATACTTTCCTCCATTCAAATTATTATTCAGTGCTTCATCTCAACTTTCCGCAACAACGCTTTTATTGAAATGTATAGCGGGTAAAGAAAATCATTGAGAAGGAAGATCTGTTGCCATTTTTTTTCTCGAATATGAACAGGTAAAATTTTTATTTTTGTTTTGAGGCTTTTCCTGCAATCAGGGGATTTAAAATGTTTACTTTTTGGGATTTTTTGCGCAATCTGCCGTAAAATTTCACTGACTTTTTGTTTTTGGTTCAAGCCTGAGTGTTGAACTCGAGTCACTTGACATAACTTTTATTTTCGAGGTGGACCGTGCAAAGCCGGGCGACGCAGCTAGTTTATTTATTAAAAGCATTGCACACTACAGAAAGAATCCAGTTACAGTGGCAACAATATAAAAAAAAGCAATTAAAACAAACTATACATTTAAAATTTTAAAACATAAAGACTTAAAATTGTAAACTGACAAGTTAAAAATATCTAAATCATGACAATGAATGTTAAAAAGTTCGTAAAATTTTAAAAGACAAAAATTATCAACATCGCTCCGTCTGGTAAAAATATTTTTAAAAGAAGAATGACTCCTAAGAGTCCTACTTGGGACAGCAAGTTGTATCGAATTGACGATATCTGAGCAGTCAATTAAATTATGTAGATCCTTGTAGAAAAAAAGAAGACACAAAAGTTCACTGCGTTATTTAAGAGTGGGAACATTATAAGTATTACATAAATGAGAGTAAGAATAAGTTTTAAAAAGTTGATTATTAGTTCTATAACATAAGTAATAAATAAATTAGGATTGAACCTGCTCAAGAATTTTAGATTTATTATTGTAATAGGGATATCAAATAAGACTGCAGTACTCGAGTTTGGAGCGCATAAGACAAAAATAAAGCGTTTTAAGTGCTCGCTCATTAGAAAAGTCTTTAGTCTTGCGTTTAAGAAATCCCAGAACCTTATATGCCCTTGAAACAATGATGATTATATTCAGTAAATTACCGCCCATTTGCCAGGGCTAAAGATTTCTGCTTTAGCCCTGGCTAATGGGCGGTAATTTACTGAATATACCTTGCCTCGCGTTCAATCTTCGAGTTGAACCGAACCAATGCTTCGGTCACTCGTCTGGTCTGCTAATTCTATATTAGCTACCAGTTTGTTTGGCTCTCTTGGCTTCCTTAAGAGGTTTTCCATCTCCAGCTCAGTCACTTTCCTATGCCGGGCTGATGAGTGCTAATAAGCACGAAACTGCAGTCCTCGGATGGAAATGACTGAGCTGGCGGTGTATTTCACGAATGATGATTATGTCCATAAAAATTTTTTTAATTCTCAGTTTTTACTTAAGGACTCTGGCAAGCCAGTCATTTAGGAGGGGTGAAGAAGTTAGGAGGGTCAATTGCCCGCTCCCCTCCCTCCATGACTCTTTTGGGAAATCAATGTATTTACATGTAAGTGGGCGTGGTTTTTGCTGTTTATAATTTTCAATAAGTATACCCCCCCCCCTCCCCAGAAAATTAGAAATGAAAGGCCTGGTTTTTGCCGCAGTCTTGCCTACAAAGAAATTTCGGTTTTCCAATTTTATGTAGAAATTTCTAACAATACTTCGATTATTTTTTTCTCTGAGATTGACTGAAACTTAGAGGAAAATTTAAATTTAATGGTGAAACTTGAAATATCGTTCACATCAAAACAAATTTAATGCAATAAAATACGAAGTATGGAATATAGAATTCATTATGAAGAAAACCTCAAACTCTATTCTTTTTTTTTCAACCACTTTCTTTTTTATTTATTTTTTAACTTTTTAACATTTATAATTTTTTAACTACATACTCTGAGACATGCATAAATATATTTCAAGCATACTTTTTAAAAAATGGAAACGTTCGAATTTCGAAAATGTTCTAAACGTTGTCATTTGGCTTCCTAATGCTATTTAAATATTAACTGGTGAATGGGCTTTATGGAAAATCATAAAAAACTGTGAATTATAAAAAAACTGTCACTTGCAAGTTTTTGTACGATTAAAGTTAGATCGTTTTGCTGATTCTTTGAATTCTCAAATTAGTGGAACATATTTTGAACTTATTTTATTTTGATTCATCGTTCTGAAATTTCATTTACTTATTTTTCAAACGGGCATTTTGTTCCCAAAGAATTGCGTATAACTTAAAAAACAAAAATAAGTTCACATAGTTAATTAAAATTAAACATCCGTCGTCATTAATGGTGACTGGGCGACGTTAAATATGCTCGTGGTCACAATGTCCTCCAAGTGAAACGATACCTCTGGGGGTGCTAGACCAGAAAATTAATCGGCCTTTCTGTCCTGGTTCTAAATTATCGATCTGTCCATAGATGGTGCTGCCATCTATCGTGTTGCCTGAGCCAAATCGGACTTCCACCTAGAAATAGGCGCTCGATTAAAAACGGAAGCCGTACCTCTGTGCCTTAAATCCAGTAGCATTGCTACTCGGGATCGAGTTCCCGAGTGGCATAAGTAACAACAACAACAACAACAAATTAAAAATTCGTATTTCCGTGCAAAACGTTTTAAAATTTAACGTTCTTTTCTGGCAGTAGCGAATTCGGCAGTGCTGCCCTCTATCAAAGCCAAAGGCGGACTCAGGAGTGCCTCAATTCCAAGGTGCAAGGACACAGCCCCCCCCCTTCACTCACCCGCACAATACCGCAAAGAACCCCAAGAATGAGAGCCCCCCCCCCCAATAAAAAGAGAAAATTCCCCTAAAAGCACCTTCTTCCTCAAACCTTTCAGTGGTGCAGCCTGCGCCATACGCCCCCCCCCCTCCAAAGTTGGGCCCTCCAGCTTTCTGTCTTAAATCCATACTCTGGGGTCTGTCTTGGGTCTGCCAAAATGTCATTAACAGCAATAGCGACAGAAAATAAGAGTTTTGAACCTTCTCGTACGCATACAAAAAAAAAACGATTACTTATGCCACAATAATTGCTTCATAAAGGGTGTTTTTTTAGAGGTATGGAACTTTAAGTCGGGAACACTGTTTGATCTGTGAGCCATTTTGATAGTTGTCACTTGTTTTGTTGTTTAGTTTGGTTTGCCATTTCATCATTAATAGACAACAGGACGGTGCAACACGCCACACAGCGCGTGTCATAATTGATTTATTGAAAAAATCTTTCGATGAACGAATAATTTCGCTTAATGGACCCGTGAATTGGCCTGCGAGATCGTGCGATTTAACTACGCTGGACTATTTTTTGTGTGGCTGTGTGAAGTCTCTGGTCTACACCGACAAGCCTGTAACGAAAGAAGTCGTGGACAAGAACATTCGCCACATATCAGTCACATACGGCCCCCATTGCTGCAAAAAGTAATAGAAAATTTGACTTCCCGATTAGACGTTCTCCAAGTCAGCTGAAGTGGCCATAAACCAAAAATCACATTTTAATAAAAATGGCAAAGTCATCTTTCGAATAAAGCCAAATTCATGACGATTTATATCATATAACGGTGTTTTATTTGAACGTAAAGTTCTATACCTCTAAAAAAAAACCTTTATATTTTGAATGTGATACTTGCTTAACAAATAATAATAATAATAATAAATAACTAAATAAAGATATCAACTGATGGTAATGAAATAAGCACGGCATTTTTTTTCAAAGTGTCCGAAACCAAAAGGTTCAACCCTTCTCTAGATTCAAGTGAGTCTCCTCATCCCCGCTAAGATTCGACATTCCGTGTTTGAAGCTCTTTAAAAAAAAACTATTTAAAGATAAAACACGCAAAGAAAGCATTTTGAAACAAAAGGGGAGGACAAAGGCGCCATCAGCTAAACTTTTGCTCTATTACCATTTATTATTTTTAATAACATTGTTTTTTTTTTTTTTAAATTTTAACACATAGATTTCAGATTACATGCTCAATTATATAATGTTTTATTTTGTTTATCGATTAATATAAAAATATTCAGTACTTTTCTTTTTCATGCTCATAATTCTGTGTGTGTGGGGGAGGGGGGGGGGCGGTGTCAGATAATATTCGCACCGGGCGCCGTCATATCTTAGGAAGTACTAAGATGTGGATAAGTTCAGTGGTTGCTTGTAACAATGATGTCTAGATGGTGAACCGGTCGGTGTTTGGCAAAAACAAAATGCAATCTTAACGCAAAATTGGAGGCAGAAAATTGATTTCTTTGAATAATAAATTCAATAGCTATACTTACATATTTCATGAAATGTAAGTCCAATTCAGTTTCGAACACAAAAAAAACCCCAGAAGTAAGTTACATTTTACTGTAACATTGAACAGATGGTGCATACTGTAGATGCAAAATGCCGAATTAACGTTGGGTTAACTCAAATTTTTAGTGCTGTTTTGTTGACATACTTTCTCACAACTCTTTTTTTTTTTTTTTCTCCGATACATTTTTAGCCGAGTAGATCAACGGTAGATGTCGCCACTAAAAAATCTTTTTATTTTGCTGCGAATCTAATCTTATCTATGAAAATAGAGTACAAATTACGCCATACGTTTTTTATTTTATTTTTTAATGACAAGTATAGCGTGTTATTTCATGAATTCAAAATTTTTTTTCTTTCAACTGTTGTTGCTTGCTCAATTTCTGAGTTAATTCAACTTTGCATTTTTGATGGCAAATAAAATTATTTCAAATTAAGTTGAATCTGATTTATAAAATAAATAAATAAATTTATGCACTGTTACGAAAACAGAAATTATTTGAAATCTCTCAAGCTGTTAAGAGTAATATTTTAGTGATTTCTAGCATTTCGTTTTTAGCAAGGAGATTTTTAAGATTTGTCATCAAAATCGAAACGTCAAATCAAGTAAGTCACTTCCAAAATGCTTTCCAAAATGAAATTTTAAAACTGATTAGACAAAGTAAAGGAATTTATATTGCAAAATCAATTTCTAAACAATCCTTCACAAACAATTTTAAGAAGAACATATTATGGTGGTTACAATCGTCTTATACCATTAACTATGTAGGGAATGGAATGTAAAATAAATTGTTTAAATAAAAGAAATGGAACTTTGAACCGGAAAAACTGTACTCGTAAATGCTTAAATCTACCTCATTTTCATTTTTGAAGACTTCTGTGCTTTAATTTATTGCGCAGAATATCACAATATAAGACAGTATTTTCAAATTAAATTAGTAAACCAGTTAGCTGTACAAAATGTTGCCAACTTGTTCTGCAGAAATAATTATCTTCTTTACTAATAATAAAGCTGAAAGTCTCTCTGTCAGGAGGATGTCTGTAGGACGTCTGTGACGCGCATAGCGCCTAGACCATTCGGCCGATTTTCATGAAATTTGTCACAAAGTTAGTATGTAGCATGGGGGTGTGCACCTCGAAGCGATTTTTCGAAAATTCGATGTGGTTCTTTTTCTATTCCAATTTTAAGAAAAAAAAATCATAAGATGGACGAGTAAATTACGAAACTATCATAACGTGGAACCGTAACATGGGCACAAACCAATTGGCGAGATACGAAATTATCATAACGTGGAACCGTAACATGGGTACAAGCCAATTGGCGAGAAAATTCACCATACATTATTTGTAAATATACAGGCGAACCAAAAGACCTTTTAATTTTTCTTTTACGGGCAAAGCCGTGCGGGTACCACTAGTTTTCAAATAAAAAAAGAACCAGATTTTTTTTCGGAAAGCATACTTTGAAAAAGTCAAACTGATGATGAAGACAATTTTCTTTGTAAATCAATTGCGCATTTGAGAAAGCCTTCCTTCACAGTCTTCGGAAGTCTCCGAGAAACTGTACTCTATTTCTTTCTCTAGTTTTGCTCAACTTAGCTGTTTTCAGACTCCTCTGCTCGACGCTTTCTCACTCGAGATGTACGTAAGGAGTGTACCACATACTCTACCCTACGTACTTATTTTATATTTACACCACTAAAAAGCAGAAAATAAATTATTTTCAAATAAAAAAAGGACCGACTTCAAAAAACAAAGAGGAACTAAAAAGTAAAAAATAATTGGTCATATTTACATACGATTTCCTACCCAAAGGTATAAATCAAATTTATTTTATAATTCCAGTACAAAAATCAACTAAACTAACCACCCAATTATAAAATAAACACTGATTTTAATTACTATACGATGAATTATTTTAATACGTAACTAGTTATATACGATCTCTTAATTTTTAATGACCTTTTGAAGTCGGGGCTTCCTATAAACTACTACCTAACTTAACTGAGTAGGTTTTGTTTTGAAGACTTTCGCGTTTTGTTAAATTAGTGCTTAACTCAAGATTTGGTGGGCTGTCAGTTACATTTAATTTACTGATTTGGTACATGAGTAATAAATACATTAATAAGACTATAGTTAAAATTATTAGGCGGCGCCATGAAAACCAATCATCCTTATGCGTGAGAATTAAATATTGTTCAAGATAATATTCCTCCGTTGAAAAAATGCACCGTTCACGCCGAAACCACGTGACCTGTGACGTATCACACAGCTGATGAAGGCTGGTCTACGTAGCCACAACGTATGAAATTTAAAGTTCCTTAGATTTCTCCGAGACCCCTCATCAGATCCAGACAAAATTAACACTGGACCATCTGGAAAGTATACTCTTCCAAACAAAAAAAAAAAGAATTTTTCAAATCGGTCTAGTATTCTTGGTGTAATACGAAAACATACATAAAAAGTCGCAAGACGAAATCATAACCTCCTTTTTTGAAGTCGGTTAAAAAGAAGCGAACGGATGATATAACCTTGCCAGAAGAGCTTAGCATTAGGCTTTTTATCCTTCATATTTTTTACTACAGTTCGACTCGAAAGGAAGTGGTGTAAATAACACATGAAGCGGTGCAAGTTCAAGTATTAACATGCGTTACAGTGAAGTAATAATGCATTGAGTGGTGCAAATTTAAAATGTTATCATGCATTAATAATAAAGTAATAACGCATAAAGTGATGCAAATTTAAAGTATTAAAAACGTTATCATTGAAGTAATAACGCATGGAGTGCTGGAAATTAAATATCTGAAGATGTACTAAAATTAAAATTAAAGTAATAACGCATAGTGGGGCAAAGTTTAAGTATTAATATTCGTTAATACTAAAGTAATAACACCTGAAGTGGTTCAAATTCAAAATAATTCACGCAGTTCAAAACGAAATAAATGTTTCCAAATACACTTTTAGACTCAAAACTGCATTTTTTCCAAGTCTTCTTCTACATTTTACTATTTCAGTTTAGAGTTTTACAAAACTGACGAAAAGACGAACACTTTAAGTACCCATCAAGGAGTTATCTGAGCGTGAAAGCCTGTCACGTCCCAGGAATGCGCTAAAAAACGTGTCCCAAAATCGGAACTCCTTCGGAGTATTATTTTACGCTTGAATTAATCTTGATGAAGTGCTGTTGAAACAAGCACGCGTCAAGGATTAGCACGTCTGTGAATTAATGTTGCCGAACGATCGACAATGCGTCTATTAGCATATTCAGATTTGAAACACGGCTGAACAAATAAATGGGAAATTTTCCTTCGCACATGACGCTCATTATTATTCGGAAATACAGAACAAAGGACTCCCTGGTCTCAAAATTAAATATCTCGAAAACCAAGGACGATATTGGAATAAAATAAACTGTATGTTTATTGTGAAACCCATAAAAATCATATACAGGAATACGGAAATTAGTTTAAAAAACTGCCAACAGGTGGCGCTGCACAGTATAATTGCAATAGAAGTCTCCATAAATAATGCTGTGAAGAGGTTTGTTGTTTCAGCAGTAGTTTAGTCTCTCAGATATGCTTACATATACGCTAGAAAGTATCGTCCAACCTCTTCGCAGCACTATTATTTATGCAGCCTTTTATTGCAATTACAGCGTGCAGCGCCACCTGTTGGAACTTTTTAAAATTAATTTACAAGTTCTTGTATATGATTTTTATGGGTTTCACAATAAACATACCGTTTATTTTATTCCGATATCGTCCTTTGTTTTCGAGATATTTAATTTTGAAACCAGGGAGTCCTTTGCTGGACACCCTGTATAAATAAATGCCTTTGTGCAGAGAAGTAAAAAGAATTAACCAGCGTTTTGTCGAGTAACGTTACAGACTACTGCAGACACGTGTTTCGAAGTTTCAAGGAACCCCTTTTTGAATGCAAAATAATGAGCGTGTAAAGACATCCGGTGCGTGCTTCTTATTTTTCAGCAAGGGCAGAAAATGGATTTGTTTGTGAAAAATTAAAAATTCGCAATCAAGGAATGTAATCACGTGTTGAAATATTGCTTAGTTTTATTAATGGTCTCTCCCCCCCCCCCTCCTCATTCTCATATAGTTACTCTCAGCTGATGTCGGGCTTGCGAACGTCTCACTGAAATTGCCAGACTAAAACATATCTAACAGTTATTCAAAAGAAGTCAATGAATCGGAAGTACATCCATACTAAAGCAGATCCGACAGTTACTGGTTGGGGCAAACCTAACCTGGCAGCCTTGTGAAGAGCGCAGATTCTAAACAACGCTGCCGGGTGGGGTTTGCTCCAATAGGCCTTCAGACACATCCAAATTTTATATATTTAACGGTTCAGTTCCTTTTATTTTTATTTTTTTTTTCACTTTGACTTGACTGTGTTATTTTGAATAGATTTCTTCATTCAAAAATTAAACATTGAACTAGTTGCGTCGCCCGGCTTTGCACGGTCCACCTCGAAAATAAAAGTTATGTCAAGTGACGCGAGTTCAGTACTCAGACTTGAACCAAAACAAAAACAAAAAAAAAGTCAATAAAAATTTGCGCCAGATTGCGGAAAAAACCCCAAAAAGTAAAAATTTTAAATCCCCTGATTACTGGAGAAGCCTCAAAACAAAAACAAGAATTTTAACTGATCATATGCGAGAAAAAAAAATGGCAACAGATCTTTTATCTCAATGATTTTCTTCACGCAATACATTTTAATAAAAGCATTGTAGCGGAAAGTTGAGATGAAGCACTGAATAATAATTTGAATGGAGGAAAGCTTTCGAAAAATAGGAATTTTATGTCGAAATCCAAGTGCCATAATTAATAGTTTTTAATTGATATCTCTGATAATTATTATCGGAGGATTATGTTAAATAGCCAAACATAAAGACGGGAAGATGATGAATCCATCGATACCTGGTTCGATGGTCAGTTCATTGTCGTTCGGGAGAAGAAGCTTGGACATACATAGATACATACGCTCAGTTTTTAATTATAAAAGATTGATGACGACAATTAAGTATGAGGGAGTGATTGTGAGGGAGTGACAAATTTTCATAAAATGACCATTTCCTTTTTACATTTATCTGCATTGAGATTAGGCTTAATGGTTTTAACTATATCTAAATACTAATAAATCAATAGTAATAAGAAATTTTTAATATTTACTGGGACTCAGAAGGGGTCGAAAAGGAAGTGATGAGGTGAAAAAACTTTCAGTTCACTATCTTTTAAAATTTCCCTCCGAGAGCACAGAATTAACATTCAAGTTACTTTTTTTTTTTTGATGCCATGTGCTATGATGATTGCCAAAAACATTCTAATGGGGTTGTTTCCATCAGTCAAAGGTACTACTTTTAGTCACTGAAGCTGATAGAGTGAGCAAAATAAAGAACATGAAACGAGGAAAAACTTTTATTTTTAAAACATTTAATTTTTACTATACTTTATTTTTATTTTGACCAAGAGAAAATGTTAGGTGTTTAACCGTTTTTAATTGATATCGCCACTAATTAAAGTCGCAGAGCTATGCCACATAGCTAAACACGAAGGCAGGAAAATTACGAATCTATCGATACCTTGTTCGATGCTCAGTTTTCTGTCGTTCACCAGGCGTAGCGATGACATAGATAGATAGATAGTCACATACAACAAATTTTATTAATTTTAGATTTCATTTTGTCTTTTTCTTCCCTAGGTCCGCTCTTCTGCGCATGGCGAAGAAGAGGTCGTCGCGGGATGGGCTCAACACCGTCAAGTACCGGGTGGTGTGGCGGCACGATCTGGTGGCCTACACGCACCTTATGATCGACATCGGAAATCACCACAGGTGGCACTTTTTAAACGGACAACGACTTGTAATAAATTTTTGAAGCTTCAGACTCGAGTCTCCTTATTTGCCGATCTCTTTTATTCTACCCCTCTCTCGTACACACGGTACATATACAGCACAGACGTATGATGAAGAGTGGAACATTTAGAAAACTCCTACACAGATTCGAGGCTGACGCTGGCATAAGAGGTTATTACAATGAAACTAATCGTTATTACCAAGGTGCATCTTCTTTATCTTCTTCTTTATCTTTACTAATAATAAAGCTGAAAGTCTCTCTGTCCGGAGGATGTCTGGATCTCTGTGACGCGCATAGCGCCTAGACCGTTCGGCCAATTTTCATGAAATTTGGCACGAAGTTAGTTTGTAGCATGGGGGTGTGCACCTCGAAGCGATTTTTCAAAAATTCGATGTGGTTCTTTTTATATTCAAATTTTAAGAACAAAATTCTCATAAGATGAACGAGTAAATTACGAAATTATCATAACGTGGAACCGTAACATGGGCACAAGCCAATTGGCGAGATACGAAATTATCATAATGTGGAACAGTAACATGGGTACAAGCCAATTGGCGAGAAAATTCACCATCCATTATTTGTAAATAAGTCAAGAAGGAAGTCTTCTCCAGCTTTAGCAATGATCTCTGGATCAGCATTTGGATTTTTAAACGCTTTAATAGACTCACTTAAATTTGGATTTTTTCGTAGTACGTTAATAAATTTCGTTTTTCCTTGATTGAAAAGGGCACATGTTGTATCACAGCCACTGTTGGTCGCTGGTTAGTGGACTGTATAACTTATTTTGAGAAATAGCTGAGACTGACACAATTGTAGTTTTGTCTGGTTCATTGAAGAACAATCATATTGTATACATCATGCCGCCGCAGTCTTACAGTTTCTCCTGCTCGTCCCAGAGACCGCAGTATGAAACTGCAATCCCAGAGGCGTTGCCACAGGAAAAGTATAAAGATATAAATTTACATATGCACAGTAAAATACATACTCCCGGCGTTGAAATTGATAGATTTCAAAAATATTTACCAATAAAATTATCCTTAAAATACCATAAATTTTACACCATAAAAATGAACACATATGAAACTCGAATAAATTTAAAACATTCAAACATGAAAATATGTATACACAATAAAGCAAATATACTTTACACTAAACTCTTTCGATTTGATTTCTGATTATTAAAAGGTCTTCGTAAGTAAAAGTCACGTTACCCATTGTATGTGTTAAATGAGATTTAATTGACTTGACACCATATTGAGATTTAAGTGGAATTAAATTCCATTTGAATATTTCAAAGCTAATAAATTTTGAAGTCTCATCTGGTTGACTCACTAAATTGTGCAAACGATAGAGTTCGTTGTGAGCACCGATATAGGTTTTTGTATTATCTCTGAATAAACCAGCACATTTTCCAAGACAAGGCATAAATCGTGTTAGTAATGCGATAAATGAATCAGATGCTAAAGCCGACACAATTTTAAAATGAAAAGCATGGGATGATAAACATACAAATATTGCAATAAAGCTTTTTACTTTCTTCTATATCTAATATATAGAAGAAAGTATTGGATTCGTGCAAATTTTCGAATTTCGACGGATTCGAACGTTTCGAGGTGTGCTGAGTCCATTTCGACTATTTTTGGAAAATGTCTGTCTGTCTGTGTATGTGTGTCACGTCTGTGTGTGACCAGTTTTTTGTGGCCGCTCTACAGCAAAAACTACCCCATAAAATCGAACGAAATTTGGTACACATATGTGTCGCTATGTGAACTTGTGCCCATTGGTTTTTGGCGCGAATTCCTCCAAGGGGGGTGGAGCAATGGGACGTTTTTTGAGTTACGCGTGCTTGCTATTCCTCAGGAAGTAACTGGCGGAATCAAACAAAATTTGGTCCATATGTTGCCATTAACAGGAACAGGTGCTGATTCAATTTTGGTGTCAATAACTGAAACGGGGGTTGAGCTATAGAACGTTTTTTGTCGTCAATTGTGACTGCTGTATCACAAGAAATAATGAACGGAATGAAAGAAAAATTTATCGGCAAGTAGCCCTTAGTGGGTATAGGAGCTGATTTTATTTTGGTGTCAACAGCTAAAAAGGGGGGTAGCGCAATCACCCGTTCTTTTTTTCCATTGTGAGTGCCCTATCTCAAAAAGTAATGCTACGTTCTGGTTGAAATTTGGAATATATGTGAATCCATATGTAAACCGGCTTTGGTTCAATTTTGACGCCAATCGCTCCAAGAGGTGTTGATTTTTTTTTTTTTTTTTGTGAATAAAAATAGCTTTATAATTGCAACAATAAGAAAGATAAATCGTAATAGACTGTCGTCTGCGTATTTCTCGTGATTTTAATTGTATGGAAGTGATCGGAAAAATTATCTCAATGATTTAAAATTTTTAATTGTTGCCATCCTGTGTTTGTTAACAAATAAATGTTTGTAATTAATTCAAGAAAGGCTTTTAAAATAACTTTCAATTTTCGCTCTTTGCTTTGCTTTTGCAGTAATTCAGACATTGTTCAAGTTTTTTCATGTGTAATTTTGTTTTTGTTGGGAATATTGCTTCCTCATCAAGCATGGGGAGGGATCAGAAAAAGAAAAGAAAAATATAGAAGAAAGTTTCGTGATGGCCACAACATACTAGTTTTGTAATGCTCCCTTACGTTGATATTTAATTTTAATATAGAATAGACCTGCGAAGTCAATGCCAGAATTTAAAAAAGGAAAGGTTTGTTTGCAGCGTTCGGGTGGGAGGTCTCCCATTTTATGTTCGAAAATTCGTGGTTTGTATTTTGAACAAATCATACATTCATGTACAATTTTCCGAGAGAGATCTCTCCCTTGAATTATCCAAAATTTTAATGTAAATGCATGCAATAGTGCTTGCACATAGATGGGAAATTCTTACGTGTAAATCTAATAAAATAAGTCTTGATAACTTATGTTTAGGTATTGCTATTGAATGCTTTGCATCAAAGGGTAATTCAGAATTTGACAAATGACCTCCAACTCTTATGACATTTAAACCTTTATCATGAAAAGGTAACAACAATTTTAATTTACTTAAAATTTTAACCGGTTTTCCCGAACTTAGCTGCTGAAAGTCATTAAGACATTCATACTGAACAAACGATAAAAGTTTCAATTCACTGGCAGTGACCTCATCTGCAGTAAAAGGTCCAACCTTCTTTATTCCATTCTTGCAGTTATAATTGAACTTAAGAATATAACTAAATACATTAGTTAATTTTCGATAATTATTACTCAAATTCAGGAAATTTCCCAAAAGCACATTTTTTGTAACAATTAAAACAGTTTCAAGAAGATCTTTCAATTCACTGAAATATAACGATTGATTGAGATCATTCAGTTCAAAAGAATGTTCACTTAATAGAGGTATTAAAATCTCTGGTCCTTCCCTCTTCTGATTTGACAAGAGAACACCTGCATCTTGTCCACGGGAAATAATATCCACTATATTATCTTTGGAAGAGCTATGTTGACACTGGTAATTTCGATACATAGGTTGACTTACCTTCATTCTATTGGATACAAACGGCTTCAACTTCTCGGGAGGGGTTTTAATGTACAGTCATGAGCAAAGAAGAGACCGAGGGGACATGATTCAGCTGTTTAAATTTATTAAAACGAAAGATGTTACGGGCTAAAGTTTAGCACTGAAAACAGGACAAGGGGTCATTGTTTTAAGCTATTTAAATCTCAGGCTAACATGGATATTAGGAAAAATTATTATTTTAGCAGGGTAGTGGAACCTTGGAACAGCTTACCGGAAGAGGTGGTAATGAGCACGGGAGTAGATAGTTTTAAGAGGGCCATTGATCTTCACTGGGGATTGTAAATTGACTAGGACCAGTCTAGCTGGGCCCAGAGCCTGTTGCTGGTCGTCACTTTTGTATTTGTATTTGTATTTAATCCAGCTGAAAACTGTGGTCGAATCACTAATATGGTCTATTTGCAACTGCATCACAGGTACAGTCTTGGATGTAAGTTGCGCTAATAGAAGGACCGTTGACAACTCTAAATGAGAAATTGTTGAGGTCTCTAGAGGAGCTACCGCTGATTTATTGCACAAGAGACTCGTCGTATTTACGCATCCATCGAATTCAAGTAGACGACTGATCCAATGGCTTGTTTTGAAGCATCAGCGAATCCGTGTAGCTGAATAGTAATTGCATTAGGAAGAGGATTAGATCTTGGAATTTGCACTTGATTTACAACTGGAAGTTTTTTTAAACAGCTCCACCACTCCTTAGGGGGATGAGGATCCGACCAGTTGAGTAACAACACCCAAAGTCTCTGAAGGAACATTTTTTCCTTCGAAGTGAATGGTTGTATTTGACAATGGGGGTCGAAAATTCTAGAAATCGTAAAAAGAACTTCACCTTTCCTGTAATTTTCCTTGATATTCACAGTCACTTTAAATTTAAAATAATCCGAACTTGAACGCAACATTTCCAATGTCTTGCCAGTCATTTCTTGAGGTGTAAACGAATGTTCACTGCTTGTGTGTAGTAAGTCGGGATGGTTCGACACCGAATTATGGAGTTCCATTTCTTCTTTATGCAAAACTTGAATGAGATCAGACTGTAGGAACTTTGCCTGATCCAAATTTTCCGAACTTGACAGAACGTCATTGATACAAAAGTCCCCGCGTGCGACTTCACATGCATCGGGAAAATCTTTATGTCCTTCATCTATCAAAGTCCTTGGAGTGCGAGTGGCAAGGAATGGCGAATGTATTTCTGCGACATCTCTGGAGCTTCCCAAATTGCTTAATGACCTACTCTTTTCCTCTATTGTAAGTTTAACTATATCTCTACCAGAATCATCCCGTTTAGCCGTTTTACTGAAATATTCAATTCAATTCATTTTTTTCAATTCATTTTATTTCAATCAGGGAAATATATATATATATACACACACACATATACACACATATATATACACATATACATACATACACATACATATATTTTACAAATATGCATTTCACATATAAAATAAAAAGAAATTACCAACAGAAATATATTTCTCTCTGTCGAATTGAGAATCCCTGATTGAGTAGATGGAAGTAAAGGCTATACAATAGCCTGACTAGCTCCCACCACTCAGAGAAGAGCTTAATTTAGAGCCAGTTTAAAACATAATATAAAATTAAAAAAAAATAAATGCATAATCATACAAAGAACACATAAACACAACACAAGTAATGTAATTAAAGTACGTCTAATTTTATAACAGAACCGAGGCTTACTATTACGAATATGCTACTTTATCCTAAATTGGCTGCAGTAGAATTGAGTATAAAATTTTTTAGCCTATTCTTAAACAAATTTTGATTATTAATGGTTTTTAAACAATTGGGTAAGGTGTTCCACAATCTTGGTCCGTAGGAGTTAATGCCATTAAACAATAGATTTGTTTTTGCGTGTATAGGTATAATATTTTCACGGTTTCTAGTGGGGTAGTTATGAACCAATTCACGGATTCTCACTATTTCTGAATTCAAACCATTTGTTACTAAATCATACATAAAAATACCAACATTATATTTATAAATTTGTTCCACGGTCTTTAAAAAGCTCCTATTAAATATTCCTCGCTATACAACTCTTCAATAGAAACATTCTGATTTTTCCCACTATTTTGAGGAAAGGGTTCAATCTCAAAAAATCCCCGAGTTGCACGATTTAAATTTTCTTGTTTGGAAGTTAAACCCGCAAGGAAGTTTGTTTTTACGTTATTCATCATTCCAGATATTACAAATCCGAACACAGTATTTTGCAAAAACAACGAATTATCATTTAATTTAAATCTCCCCGGCTTAAGCAATTCGAAAAAGAATTCGCATCCAATCAATACATGAATTTTACTAGGAATAAAAAATTCAGAATCCGCTAATTCTATTCCGCGGGGAAAATCCAATTGCGATACATCAAGACGATTCATCGGCGTTAGTCCCGTAATTTTGGGCAAGATTGAGAAGGTACTCGTTTTTGAATAATTTCCCTTCGCGTTCGAAATTGTAGCTGTTACTGACTTTTTTGCAAAACTTTCTGTACCATTGATACCAGAAATAAAAAGATTCGATGTTTCCTTTTTTAGCCCAAGTAATTTAGCAGCTTCATAAGAAATGCAGTTTACGGAGCTACCACAATCTAAAATTCCTCTCAATTTAACTTTCATTCCACGCGAATTGGTAACATTTATTGAAACGGTACTTAAAATTTCAGATTTCTGACCTTGGAGCACACTGACGAGTGACGCTTCTTGTTTATACGAAGATTCTTCTGGCGCGGAAAACGAGTTAGCAATTTCATTTGAAGGAGCGAATTTACCGCAATTATTGCCTTTTTCATAATGTGGCAATGTATTATGCCTTTCAAAGCATACAGAGCATTTGAATGTTGATCGACAATCAGCTTTGTGTTGCCTTAAACAATTTCTACACAATTTATGATTGTTTACAAATTCTAAGCGCTGTGAAAAATCTAAATCGTTAAACTGGTTACATTTAAATAAATAATGTGGTTCCTTATACAGAATGCAAAGTTTAATGTTTTTATCGGCATTAATTAATAAATTCCTGGGTTTTGACGTAATATTTTGAAACCCTTTTACATTTTTGTTAGAAATATTCGTATTTAATTGATCAAGCACATTAGATCTATTATCTATAAATTGTAATAATTCATCTAATGACGGAATTTCTTTAGTAGCTACGGATAATTCGTATGCCTTTCGAGTTTCTTTGTCTAGCTTTTAAAGAACGATGTTAGTTATTATCGCATTCGAAAGATCATTACATTCTAAATTAAGCGCTTTTAAGCCTCTTAAATTCTTTTTAACTTTATCAGATAAATTTCTCAATAATTTTGAGTTTTCGAAATTTATTTTTTCTAATTCCAATATTTCCTGAATATGGAGATCCACAATTTCACGTTTATTTTCATACCTAGCCTCCAATGCACTAAACAAGGATTTAAACGTGTCCTCACTAGTTTCTAACATTTTTGCTTCATCTTGTAAAGCAGCTTTTAAATAGAACAATTTTTGAGTTTCTGAAATGTTTTCATTAGCAGAAATCATGGATTGAAACTGACCCTTAAAGTTAGCAAATTCTTCAATTTTACCGCTAAATTTAGGTAACGGGATAGTAGGCAATTTAGGAGCCAAATCAAACTTTAATGAATTAATAGCGCTAAAGTCTTCAGTTTTAGACTTATCCGTTTTATCAGCGAACCTAGTAAGAAAATATTTAATGTTTACCTCCGGAGTGTCGCAGATTGAATCCAATTCCACGAAGATTTCATCACACTCGATTTCTTCTTTTTCATCCAACTTTAACTCACCGTATAACTCGAAGAGCCTTTTCAATTCTTGTTTTATTTCTGAGATATCTTTTAATTTGCTTTCGCATTCAATTTTAGTCTTCTCACACAATTCTTTATCCTTTTCGTCGAATTTAGTTATAAGCGTGAGCTTTGCTTTTACGCGTCGCCTTAATGGGTTCAACTCAGCTTTATTACACGTTTTTGCCATTCTATCATCCGGCTGCTGGACCAATATGTTGGTCGCTGGTTAGTGGACTGTATAACTTATTTTGAGAAATAGCTGAGGCTCACACAATTGTAGTTTTGTCTGGTTCATTGAAGAACAATTATATTGTATACTAGGGCTCGACCGATGGCATTTTTTGGCCGATGGGCCGATGCCGATTGTTGGCCGATTGTTCAAAGATGGCCGATGCCGTTGGCCGATGGCAAAAAAGAAAAAAAAAATCTAACAGAAATAAATTGATATGATTGTCAGAGATTTAAAGGATCACCATTAATTCATTTCACTTTACTTCCTTTCTACAAATAAGGAATTGTAATCACAAAAAAAAAAAAATCAGATTTCGACCTAAATTTCTATTTTACGATTACCCAATTTAAACTTCACAAATTTTATTCGGCACATCTGTACATGCATATGTACCTAAGAACATATAGATGACCGAAATATCCATTTTGAACGCATCCTTAGTCAATTATCGCAAGTTCTCTTGTGATGTCTTCATGCGCGTAAACTTGCGTCACTCAAAAACGTTATGAAATAGTAAGTTGTTAACTCATACGTACGTAGTATGATCTAAAAGTTCGAGGACAAGTTGTATAAAACCTTACCCTGAATAGTTCACATTACCTAAATACATCTATCTACAAAATAGTCACCTTGACTGCTGTATGATGGCAGACAAAGAAGAACAGCTAAGAAAAAAAAAGAAAGAAAGAAAAAGGAAGAAAAACAAAGAGACTGTTTAGTAACCAATTGATTTGTTTTTTTTGTTTTTTTAATTGAGCATATAACTAAGATTTCAGTAATATTGTAATAATTATTGGATTTAGGTACACTAAACATAGTTAAAAAACATTAAATTATGTTCTTTAATCATTCAAGAAAAAAAAATTAAGAATAAAAATATGAAACCGTCAACAAATTACGCAATTAAAGGGGAAATATTGCACGTAGACATTTTTTAGTCACCAAATTAAACAAAAAAGGTAAGAGATAAATTGCAATATTAAATCATAATAGGAATATTTTTATACTTATTTAAAATTTATGAATAGAAAAGTTTGCAGTTTTCGTAAAAGCTATAACAATGACATAAATTTTTCGGAAAAAAGGAATAGCCATGAAAAGAGCGAGGATCTCAAAACGCAGCTACAATAAACAAACTCAATATTTACACCAAGTTAATAACTGTATACATATACTATTTAATCTGATGTTTGCACACGTAATATGGAACAATTTGATTGTTAAATCTTTTATAAAGCACTACAAACAAGTTCAAATTTAATTTTTCAATTTAACAATAATTTTCTGAAATTTAAAAAATTGCATAATAGAAAATCCTTGAAAATGTTCTATAACATATTATTTAAACTATGATGAAAATAAAAATAACCTATTTATTGATTTCATGTAAATACATAAAAATTGTTGCTTACAACAGAAAAAAAAAATCTATCGCTATTAATGATGCAAAAAAGATGACGCATTACGAAATGTAGGTGAAACAAGTATGAGAAATACAACGCAAAATGACATTTCTTGACCAAAATAAATAATCGCTAAATATTTAAGAAATGCTTGAAACGACGAGGGTGGGCTAGGGGGGTCACCCTCTGATTTTGGAGTAACGCACAACATTAAACTTCGGCCCTAACTTCGGCCTCATTTTTTTAGTACAGAACCGCTACCACCAACGCCTCGGAAGAGTTTCTGAATCTACTTCAGCACTTCTGAAGAAACAATTCAAAAGTCCCTTTTATTAACGAATTTTGTCACCATTCAAAACGTCTTTAAAGAATTTCTTACATTAATGTTCTAAACTCTTCCTGAACAATAGATAAAGCTTGAATATATATATATATATATATATATATATATATATATATATATATATATATATGTATATATATATATATATATATATATATCTAATTTTATGGATGGTGTTAGTTTTAAACAACTGAGAAGTACAACTAGAGTTTAATTTCAAAATTGAGGGAGTGGGAGAAGGGGCACGCAAGTGTTCTCGGAAATACAAAAAAAAAAGTCGTAAAAAAAAAAAGAGTTCAAAATAATCATAAACATTGAGCAAAAACACCCTTTTAAAACTTGCACCCGAGTTTGTTTTGACGTGCAGTGGCGAATTTAAAATATAGCAAATGTTGCAATTGCGCGAGAGGCCCCATAACCATAGGGACACCGAGGGGTTACAAAAATGCTTATGATAGGTAAATGTTTTACAACCTCTGTGATAGAGAAATAGAGCCCCAACATGTATTTCGATGGACCCCAAACTTGTAGCTCCGCCGAAGCGATACAGAAAAGACTGCATTACTGTGAATCATATTACAAATATCGAAAAATTAAAAATTATACCGTCGGTTCAACGGGAATCTAACAAAATGAAACAAAACCGGTTTCGCCAACTCATATTTGTTTCCATAGTCTCCAATGCGGCAATATATCACCAAATGACCGTCAGTCTGAGACGCTATATTAGTTTTGCATTGAAATAAATAATTAATAACCACAAAAAATGAGTTAATAGGCTTTTTACACCCGATCGAAAACAAAAAGGGAAGTGCACAACTGGAACGTACGCATACCCTACATGCGAAAATTTAGCCTTCTCCAGCTTATCATTTTTGAGTTATGACTTATAAAAGATACATATGTACATCCAGTCGCAAGAAACAACGCAATAAGTAACTTGTTTGGTACCTGAATGCAGTATTAAAAACTCTTTCAGGGGTGACTAAAATAGAAATTCATACTGAAATTTAAGTAAACAATTTTATATAAAAACAGTAACTACCTTTGTTTGGTATTAAAAAGTAAAACAACAAAGGTCCTTTTTTTTTTTTTTTCAAAAACATCGGCCAATTCCATCGGCTTTCGATGTTTTTTAAGGCCGATGGGCCGATGTTTCCTGCAAGTTAGCATCGGCCGCCGATGCCGATGGCTAAATTGTTGAACCATCGGCGCCGATGCATCGGCCAGGCCGATACATCGGTCAAGTCCTATTGTATACATCATGCCGCCGCAGTCTTGCAGTTTCTCCGCTCGTCCCAGAGACCGCAGTATAAAACTGCAATCCCAGAGGCGTTGCCACAGGAAAAGTATAAAAATATAAATTTACATATGCACAGTAAAATACAGCCACTAAAGGCATGCAAGAATAAAATATGATCTGCGGCTGTCTTATCTATGATACTGTCAGTTGTATATATGTGTTGCGAAATTTTTCCTTTTCCTGGTTTGAGCATATATATGTTTGATCGCTTAGATAGAGCTGTCAAAAGAATAAGAAGATCTACATCTTCGCCAACAACAATTACGGAATCAAATGCTGAAGAAACATTTATCGCAGTATTGATTATAAAAGTGTCTGCATCTTCTGTGACTTGTTTGACCACAATATTAAAAAAAAAAAAAAAAAACAAACTTTATGATATAAATTGTAGGAAATTTTTCTTGTTTAATTTTGTATGTAAATTAATATATATAATGCATAAATTAATTTTGTATATGATTTTTTTTTGTCGTAAAATAAGTCAGAAAGGAGATATCGTCAAAATACCGCTTTTAGACGCCATTTTTTCAATAATTTTTTCGTAACAAGTATAGTGATGACGCAGACTAAAATATTTTATTGAGTTCTACCGGTAGAAATTTCGGAAAGGGAGAGAAGGGGAATCCACGTGGCGCCTGGTTGGAAGAGTCTATTTCGGTGTTTTAGTGCAGATAGGAAGAAATAACTGAAATGGAATTTGGTTTCCGTATTGCCTTTTTCCTCTCGCTCATTTCTACCACAAAAAGAATTTAATTTGTGGATTGTGAGTTTTTATGCAGTTAGTAAATTAACTTGTAAATCGATTGAATTTGTGTTTGTACTATATGCTTATTAATTAAACTCTGCGTTTCCTTAATGTGTTATGATAACTAAACCTCAAAGTAGTGTGGAATGACTTATTCTGCGATAACGCGTGTTAAATAATACTTTGCGGCTCTCGTACGCCGAAGCTATTTATTTTACGAAAAAATTGTTGTGACATAAATTGTAGGGAATTTTCTCTAGTTTAATTTTGTAAAATATGTTTTTATCGTAAAATAAGTCAGAACGGAGAAATCATCCAAATACCGCTTTTAGACGCCATTTTTTCAATATGGCGGCGCGAGCGGCAAAGATACGAGGTGGCAAAGTGGAAATTCGAAAAGAGCACATCAAAATCTATAAAATTGCCAATTTTCAAAACTCCCGGAAAACTTTCCAGGTAAAACTACCAGATGACTGGACTATGACTCTCATTTGCAAACGGGGACGAGAGAGCACTGAATAGCTTGAAGTCGTTTTCTGTGTTACTATTGAACTATATAATCTTTTCCTTAGAACTATATAATCCTTTAATAGAAGAAGAGCGGCTTAAATTTTTTCCCTCTCAGAAAGTCAAGATTACACTATTACAAGGCTAAATTACGATTTATTTTGTTTAGATTACAGTTACAACTACGCAAGAAAATCCCGATTATGATTTCGATTACGATTACGAGAGTATCTCATTGACAAATTACGATTATGATTGCACAAAAACGTAATCGATTACTCAGATTACGATTTTGTAATTGGCGATTACTCCAAGCCTGCTTCCTATTATTCCAGAAAAAGTTAATTAAAAATTAAGTGTCTGTACCTTATTTAGCAAAATAAATCAAATACTAGATGCACTTCAAGCAAATATTAATCTTTCTTTGATATCCAGAGACACAATATGACGAACTGCTCGTCTGTGCTGGCCTTTGGGGGGGGGGGGGGGGAGGCCAGGGCCTGATTACTGAATAGGTCAACAAGGCTGTGGCCTAGGGACCCCACTTTTAGGGGCCCCCAAATGGCTATTTTGTTTTCACCAATAGCTAAAACTGTTTTCGCCAATGGCTAAAATTGTAAGGGTTGACTACGCAGGGGCCCCGAAAAAGCTTATGGCGTAGTGCCCCCTGATATGTTAATTGGGCCCGGGGGGAGGCAGCAGCACTAACACAAAGAAAAGAGAAAGAAAGAAAGGAAAAAAAGAAAGAAAAATAGAAAAGAAGAAAAAAAGGGGGGGGGCAAACAAACACAAAAACTCTGAATTAGCGAAAACGTTAAGAAAAAAAACTTCTTTTAGCACGGGAGTTCGCAAAGACACAAATGTTCTGTACTCACTAATGATAAGGAGGGTGAAAGTGTGTGTTGAAATAAACGTCGATCATTCCACGCATGCAACCTTTCGCATATATATAGTCAATTCGCAATAACTCGAAGTCCAATAACTCAAATATTGATATAACTCGAAGTTTTTATCAAGTCCCGATGCCTTTGTCTTTTATTCCATGCTAATTATTCTCAATATCTCGAAGTTAACTTCCTTTAACTCGAAGGTTTTTTTTAAAGATGACTCGAAACTTATTTCGGAAGAATGAAAAAAAAAAAAAAGAAAGAAAGAAACAAGTGACTGTGAGAGAAAAAATCATTCACCTTCACTTGCAATTCCTGCATATTAGATTTCTAAAGCAAGGAGAACACCTGTTGAGCCAATGTGCAATAAAGGAGTTACACGTGAGGAAAGTGTTCCTGAAATAAAATTTTTATTGTTTGAAAAATTTACTCTGGTATATACTGTTGCGCTACTAAGAATAGAGTTATTTCCTTTCCAATAAGCAGGATTGATTTTTTTTCTCTTTATTACTGATTTTTTTTCCCTTTCTTTCCTTTTTTTGGGGGGGGGGGGGGGGGTAGAGCGGGGCGAGCGAAGTCCCGGTGGCAAAATTAGCTAGTGGCCCGCCTTGGCTCTCTGCGGCCCGGCGCATTTATACAGGGTGCATCTGAACTCGAGGGCAAAACTTTAAAGGGTGATAGTACACATCAGGACAAACAAGATAAAGTCAAAAAGAAGGGTCCCAAACGTCTTCCGAAGGCGATAGGCGTCATTAAAGTTAGGGTCCAAATTTTTAAATGATCATAAAAAACGGAAAAATTGGTCGATTCGTTTGCGATTTTCATTAAAAGTATTCTTTTTATCAGTATTTTCTTGAAAATAAATTTTGAAGATGTAGTTTAAAAAATGCCAAAAGAGGGCGCTTTAGACTTTGGAGTAACGAACAACTATTTTTTACCTCTTCTTTTGAATCTTATTAAATGCTTTCTAATGCCTTAAACTTAAATTTTCTAATGCCTTAAACTTAAATTTTCAGCTCAAAATCAGAATCATTGGGAGTGATTAAATCGCGCAAGTTGAAATGTGTTCAAAAGTTGAAATTCACAATCGTAAAAAAAAAAAAAAAAATGCATTCACAAAGAAGAAAACGAGCGATCTTCACGAAGCTTAAAATATATGTGACCTATGAAAAGATAAGGAAATGATTACAAATTCAGAATAAAAGATTATTTTATTAAGAATTTATAACACAATAAAGGTTACAAAACCGTAAGTAGTATAGCTTTCTCTTGCAGCTATATAAGACAAAACATGGCGTGGTATGGAGTGAAATAGGTTACTTATGACCACTGGGACTAAATCGGGATTCATCGTTGATGATAACACGCCTCCTGAAACAACCCAGCTAATCAAGTGTAGCGAAAATCCAATCGACGAAAATCCAATCCATCACAATAGACGCCGCGCCGGTTCAAGATACCAGCGTCTTTCAGTCTACTCAGGATTGTTTTTAATAATAACATCAGTTTCTTGAAAGGTGAAACTAATGTGATGGACATTGTTGATACGGTTAGTGGAAACTCTTATGATGTGTGATCTTAGCGCTCATTTCTGTTTCTAGAATGCCTTATTTTCTCCTGATAGGGTCACCCAAGACGTGAAGGTCGTTCCATTATGCTCAGCTAAAGTCTGCAGGCACAGGAGCAAAGTCAGACTTCTACCTTTTGGTGCTCCAGGTACTTTGTACTTTCAGAAGATGCACAAATACTCCTTGACCAGAATAGTGGGGATCCTTTGACGTACCTTGAACTATACTCCAGATGTAAGGCTACTATAAACAGCTCTTGGAGACGTCCTCCTGAGCATCCATGGTATTTTTGCAAGGGTCCTGGTGCTTCTCTTGGATTAGAGGGTGACAGGAGAGATCAAACTGCTTTGGCTCGCCTGAGCACAGGTCATCTAAAAACCCTCAGATTTTCCCATGGTAATAGGACTTTCCCAATTTGCACCAAATGTCATACTGAAGAGGCCACTGCACAACATCTGATTTTTTGTGTTGGTTTGGTACGCGAGGATCTACTGAAGAGACCTGCTTCTGTCTTGAAGTTGATTAAGGCGAACAACCTCATGGATCTGATATGATTCAGAACAGAGAGATAAGCAAGAAGAAGAAGAAGATGAATGCCTTAACCAACCGAAATGGAGTGATTCATTTATTTTCAACCACATTAAGGTACTACCATATCGCTTCAACCGAAGTGGCGGCAGATAGGCCCGCACAACCAACCTGCTTCTCTGAGACCTTTACGTCCCTTTAAAAACTCCAACAATTGTTCGTATACCTCTAAAAGGTCGTCCTAGTCAAAATAGCATACTTGCAATTGGACAGTTTTGTTTGAAGTACCCTTTGACACAAGCTTTCCCACTTTCAATCGTACCTATCCTCGCCACTTGTATACGCATAGCGAACTTACCCTTTCCTTACTGGCAACGGAATTTAAAATTTGTCTTACCAAATTCGATTCCTGCCGAGTTTGTTAGTTGCAACTCAATTTATTCTTGATGTCATTTTTTTTTGTGACTAAGTCTATTTCAACCTTTGAAGACAGTTGAGTTTTCGCTACTCAATCACGCCCAACGATTCAGATTTTAAGCTCAAAATTTCAGTTTAAGTCCAAACATTAGAAAACATTTAATGAGATTCAAAAATAGCGGTAAAAAATAGTTGTTCGTTACTCCAAAGTCTAAAGCGCCCTCTAATGGCATTTTTTAAACTTCATCTTCAAAATTTATTTTCAAGAAAATACTGATGAAAAGAATAATTTTAGCGAAAATCGCAAACGAATCAACCAATTTTTCTGTCTTTTACGATCATTTGAAATTTTGGAACCTAAACTTTAAAGACGCCCTATCACCTTCGGAAGACGTTTGGTACCCTTATTTTTGACTTTATCTTGTTTGTCCTAGTGCGTTCTACTATCCCTTAAGATTTAGCCCAAGAGTTTAGAAACACCCTGTAGTTTCCTTCTTGCAATCATAATGTCGGATTATTATTTAAGTGAATATTAGTTTTTGAGCAATCACGATTGCTTATTGTTCTCATTTGACTGTTTTTGGCGTTACGCTGATTTTATTTTCCCGCCAACACCCTCTGCAGCATCACCGTCGACCGGTCGCCTCACGATGTTGCTCCTCTTGCGAAACCATGTCCAGGTTGCGTCCATATCCTACACACACACGCATACATACACACACCTACACACACACACACACACACACACACACACACACACACTCATGCCTGCACACAGACACAAACACACATGCCTACACACACACACACACGAACGCCTACACACAGACGCGCGTACACGCACAGCACTACATACACAAAACTCACACACATGCATACATACACTCACAAACACACGCACCCACACACATGCGCCTACACAAACACACACGCGCATTCATACACACGCTCGTGATTGCGAAAACATAATTTGAATTCAAGATGCCAAATATTCAAATTAATATTTTTTTTTTAAACTAGTTACATTGATCTGAATAAACCGATGACATGGGTAAACGAGTTACCCATACCTTTAGCAGTAGGTCACCGCCCCTAAACTGGGGCTCAGGCAGAACAAAATGCAGTACAACAGACAAACCTGTTATCACACCTAGAGATTACAGTTTCGTTTTTATTAGAACTCCTCAATCTAGATTAGTGAATAGCCGAGCTGGAGGCAGATGTCATTTCATTGAATACGGAATAGAGATTAGAAAGTGTTACAAAAAGAATCGAGAGAGAAAGAGTTAAGATTTAGGTGGGGTCCCAACTCTGGGTGTGCGAACAAAGTTGTATATAAAGTAAATTTATCTCACCAGCGAGTGTCCGCAGCACTCGCTGGTGACACTAACAGTGCGCCCTCGCAGGTCGTCGCAGTCCACGAATCGAACCGCATCATACACTGTTAAAACTACAGGTTGCGTTTGGCACCTTTCAGGGGTGAAATGCTTGTTCACCAGCGGCACCCGACAGAGAACCGAAATTGCACCCTTAGCAAGTGTGAAAAACTGGCTCCCTTCACCGAACGTGCACCGTAGGCGAAAGATGGCACCCTAGGTGAGAAAAATGGCACCTTTATTGCTTCCTATAGAGATTCCCCCCCCCCCCCCGTGCTGTGCGAGTTTTTGAATACAATTGTGTTTTCTTTATTTTGATTTGTATATACACTGTTAAAACTACAGGATGCATTCGGCACCTTTCAGGGGAGAAACGCTTGTTCACCAGCGACACCCAATACGGAGCCGAAATCGCACCTCTAAATAGGGTGAAAAACAGGCACCTTTTAAAAACTAGACAGCCGGAGTGAAAAAAAGGAACCTTCGGAGAGAGAAATGGCACCCTTACTATAGATCCTCCTCCCCCCCCCCCTCCCCCGTATTGTGTGCGTTTTTGAATACAGTTGTGTAATTTTATTTTTCTTTTTTTAAGTTTTGTTTTGATTTATGATATTCTACGTTTTGGACATTTTCACATTGAACTCGGTATTGGAAATGATTAAAACATGTAATTACAGCATTTGATAATATTTCAAAACTTTCAACATAGTTAAGAAGTGCTCATAACTTTAATTCATCTGATCGTGCTCTAACTCAGTGTTTCTCAACCTCTTTTGACCCACGGGAGCGGTAAAAGCAAATGAAAAACTTTGCGGACCGGTTAAATCTTTATCGTTTTCTTAAAAATTCATAAAATAAATAATATGAATAATAACTCTGTGGCCGTTAAAAAACATGTGAAAAAATTAAGGATTCTGATGGGGGTTTTTTTAACAAAAAGTAATGTTAAAAATTAATAAAACAATAAATATCTACTCCTTCACTTGGTATCAAAGATCTGTCACAAATACGTTATAATTTAAAAACGAGTAATTATTTAAAACATGTGAGAAATTATACATTTACTAAAACATGACGTATTCCGAAAATGAAGCATAGCTTTACTTATGGATTATTTACATGATAAGCCAAAAATATTCAGGGATATTACAATTACGGAAAAACAAAATCGTTTCATAAACGTTAATCAAGAGTAACAAAATAAAATGCACATAAAGTTTTTCAACCAGTTAAATAAAAAACCAAAAGGAATTTCTAACGCTATCGAGCATCAACCGCTAACAGGAAATGATTCTAACTCTTGAATGAAAAAGCAAAAAAAAAAAAAAAAAAAGAGCTAGACTGAGAGAGATTTTTTTTTTCGCTTGCTTTCTGTTATAATTACGAAGTACAAGAAACATTTTTACTAAGGTTCTTTTGGTGATTAATAAAAGCTGCTTATCGAGTATTCAAGAAAATAATAACAGATATTTTTAGTAGCGTTTTGAATGATGGAAATTTCACGATAGTAACGGTAAGCGAGAACTAGAAGACTAACGGTTACTGAAAAGCAATAAATGCACTTTTAAACACTTAACTATGTTTGAAAGCCCTAAAAGCTACAAAGTGATCAAAAGCTGTACTTACTTGTAATTTCGGATAATTAATCCTAGAAAAGTTGTGTTTTAATCCAATAGTGTACTTCATTCAATGTGAGAGACACACAAACGCAATCATTATTTGTCCGCCATATTGAGGTGGTTGAAAGTATGTCTAAGGCAAAAAGCGCATGCGCAATGAGTCTTTCTGCGATTGCATGCTGTTTTGGCTCCTCTGCTCTATTTTCTGGCCTGCATTGCTCCTTCAGGCACTATGCTTTCACCTTAGAGGGAATATTTTCACTCGTCTGGAACCCCTGGTTATAACAGTGTACGAAGGTCACATATCAACTTTCGAACATAATTAAGAAGTGTTCATGACTTTAATTTGTCTGTTCGTGAACTAACTTTCTTATATTCACACTTGGATTGCTATGTAATTTAATTAATATGTTGTTGACAACATATGTTGTCAACTGCATGATCCGTACCGAAAATGAACAGGGAAAGTAATTTATCAATCATTTTCCGGAAGAACTAGAAATATTAGGTAACATTAGATTAGAATCATGGGAAAATAAAATAGTTTCATAAACGTTTAAAATTTTAATCGAGCGTAACATATCAATACTTATTATAAGCTTCGATATTTGAGTATCCTTATGCGTACAAGATAAATACTAATTTAAAAGCCCTTCTTTCCAATGTCAATTTATATTCCGGAATTAGCTATTCATTATCAGCTGATTTAAACGTTTTTATTTTTAATGTTGTTGTTGTTCAAGATAGTACTGATAGATAGTTTTAGGTAACAGTTTTGCAGGATATAAATAGCAAGATATTAAATATTTAATAAGGTAAACGGAACAATAAGTAGCTATCAACATACTTTAAACACGTTAAATATTGTAACGGATTCGGTGCGACTTCCGCTTTCTTGAAATGAAAACACAGTTCTTGATAAAAACACAGGAAATTTATTTACACTATGTACAGGAAAGATCTTTAACAACTGCGAAATTATTTATCAGCAATTAAGCAATTAGCACACAACACCGTAAACTCAACGTTTACACACGTATTTACTTCCAAATACGAAAACAACACAGCGAAATGCCTCGCTATAAACAGAGCAAAATGCTCTCCGTTCGAAATCTGAATCGAAACTAACTGTTTATCCATCGCTAACGGCTTATATAGACCGAAAAGAAATCTCTCAAACATTCCAGAAAAGGCTACAACGTTCTACAACTACACTTTCATTGATAAAATCAGTGAATGAAATAAGAAAAAAAAGAATAGGGGGTTGTATACTTTAGCCATATGTTAAGGGGATGTATATTCATTACGGGAAATTATTTACAGGTTACGTTACTACAATAATTACTATTTACAGGATTTGTAACATTGCCCCCTTCCTAAGGACTGCACGTCCCGGCCAGTACAATCCCCAGAAAGGGTGCCAAACTTCTATCACAAGTTTACAAATATACACATTAATTAGTAACTAACAGATACAGAAAACACAATAACAAGAAATATTACTAACCATTAAAAGCAAAAATTATCTACAACTTTTATGTTATCAACCATGGTTGTTTACGTAATACTCATGAACTATGGCCATAGTATGGGGCTAACCGATCATAATGTACAACCCTAGGTTTTGCATTAGGTGATTTTTGGATCCTCACTACGACGTCATTCAGTCGGTTAAGGACTTTGTAGGGTCCATCCCAATGCGACTGCAATTTGGGTGAAAGACCTTTCCGTCGGATGGGATTCCATAACCAAACCTTGTCGCCTTCGTTGAATTCATGTCCAGTAGACCTTGTGTCGTATCGGGTCTTCATCTTCTCCGCCGCGATGTTGATTCGCTCTCGTGCGAAGTTATGAACGTCTTCCAACCGGGCCTGGAGATCCTGGATGTACTCCTCAGGCGATGAAGGCGCATCAGGAGGACGACCGAAGACGAGATCACAAGGTAGCCGAAGCTCTCGTCCGAAGAGCATCTGAGATGGGGCATATCCGGTAGTCTCGTGGACAGCACTGCGGTAGGCCAGCAGGAACAAAGGTAGCTTCTTGTCCCAATCCTGTTGATTTCTGGATACCATAAGCGAGAGATTATTTAGGATTGTGCGGTTAAATCTCTCCACCATGCCGTCCGATTGTGGGTGTAGTGGTGTTGTCCTAGTTTTCTCAATTCCAAGAATTTGACATAGGCCCTTAAACACAGCAGAGATGAAATTCCTCCCTTGATCGGAATGAATCTGCAAAGGTGTTCCATATCTCGAGATCCAATGTTGGACTAGAGTCTCTGCTACGGTGGTAGCCTCTTGATCTGGAATGGGATATGCTTCCGGCCATTTGGTGAAGTAGTCGATGGAAACAAGAATGTATTTGTTCCCATCAGCAGTTTTTCGTAGAGGACCCAGGATGTCGATCCCAATTCGTTCGAAAGGAGCTCCAACGTTGTACAGATGTAGCTTCCCTCTGCTTCTCTTCTTCGGTCCTTTACGAGCAGCACAGGCGTCACAAGAATGGCACCACTTCTCCACGTCATCCTTCGCCTTACTCCAGAAGAAGCGCTCCCGAACTTTGTTGAGGGTTTTCAAGACACCAAAATGTCCTCCAGTCGCACTACTATGTATTTCTTTCAAAACATCTGAAATCCTTGATCGGGGAAGTAGTAACTGCCACCTAGATGTTTTACCGTCGTCAGATTCCCATTTCCGGTGTAGCACGCCGTTCCGTAAATGGAGCGAGTTCCATAAAGCCCAGTATCTTTTTGTTGCAGGACTGAAGATGGAAACGTCCTGCCAGCTAGGGCGTCGACTGTCACTTTCCATGAACTCTAAAATTGGTTTTATGTCGGGGTCTTCAAGTTGATCTTTTCGAACTTGGTCATCACTCCATGGATCAGGTTCTGATGATGTTGGAGTCACTGTCACCTGATAGGCGGTAGGGCTAGTCGTTCCATACTGTTTCTCGATTCGGGAACAATAGTGGCAGTTCTCAGGACAGGGTCTCCTTGATAAAGCGTCAGCATTACCGTGAGATAACCCTTTTCGATGCTTGATCTCCATGTCATACTCCTGGAGCCGCTGTATCCATCTGGCTATCTGACCTTCCGGATTTTTGAAGTTCAAAAGCCAAGTTAATGAGGCATGATCTGTCCGAAGCAGAAATTTTCGGCCGTAGAGGTAATGATGGAAGTGTTCTACAGCTTTCACTATGGCCAGTAACTCCTTTCTGGTGACGCAGTAATTTCGCTCCGACTTTGATAAGCATTTGCTCCAGTAAGCGATGACATGTTCATTTCCGTCAATTTCTTGGGATAAAACAGCTCCGATGCCCTCGTTGCTCGCATCAGTGTCCAGGATAAAGGATTTTTCAGGCTGAGGATAGGCGAGGATAGGCGTTGATGTTAAAGCTTCCTTCAGTCGTAGAAATGCATCTTCGCATTCTTTGGACCATTCAAACTTTTGCTTGCTCTCCGTCAGCTTATGCAAAGGTCGTGCGATGTTGGAAAAACCCTTTACAAACTTCCTGTAGTACGTGCAGAGCCCCAGGAAACTTCGCAGCTGATGGATGTTTTCGGGACGACTCCAACTCCTGACCGCAGATACCTTTTCTGGATCGGTTTGTACACCTTCAGAAGAGATGATGTGACCAAGGTAGTTCACTTCCCGGCGGAACAAATTACATTTGGTCGGGCTTAACTTCAGATTGGCTTCCTTAAGCTTCTGCAGCACCTTCCTAAGATTTGCCAGATGTTCTTCGAAACTGCGTCCCACGATGATGATATCGTCTAAGTAGACCAGACAGGATTCGTAGGAAAGTCCTCTTAACACTGTCTCCATAAGACGCTCGAACGTAGCTGGTGCATTGCAGAGGCCGAAGGGCATCACTTTAAACTGCCATAAGCCTTGTCCAGTTGTAAATGCTGTCTTTTCTCGGTCATCAGGGTGTATCTCAACCTGCCAGTAGCCGCTCTTCAAGTCCAGGGTCGAAAACCACTTGTGTCCGGAAAGAGTGTCCAAGGTGTCGTCTATCCGTGGAAGAGGGTAACTGTCTTTCTTGGTGATATCATTCAGCCGTCGGTAATCGACACAAAATCTGGTGGAGCCATCTTTCTTTCGGACTAAGACGATGGGAGAAGCCCAAGGACTGGATGAAGGTTCGATAACATCATTCTCCTTCATCTCTTTCAGGAGGGTCTCAACTTCTTCCTTCTTGGCGAATGGTAGTCGTCTTGGATGCTGCTTAATAGGGGGGTGTTCTCCAGTGTAAATCCTATGCTGCGTTAAATTCGTACGGCCGACATCCTCCGATGCTGATGAAAACAGATGCTTGAAGTCATCCACCAATTGTTCCGCAGCAGTTCTTTGATCTTTCGATAATGCCGCACTCCCAATTAACTTCGATGTCAAGGACTCGGAAGACACAGTCTCGGGGGAATTGATTCTTCTAATGATGCAGTTTACTGGAGTACAAGTTGCTAACACTTCACCTTTCCGGATATTCCTTGGCCTTTCACTCACGTTGGCGACTCTCACGGGAATTACACCCTTAGAAAGGTCCACAAGCGTAGATGCTACCAGCACTCCTTTTAGGCTATTGCTTAGGTTAGGGTATTCAATGAGTCCAAATCGAAAACTATTGGTTTCTTCAATGGAGCCAGGTATTAATGATTCTGACCTTGAGGGAATCGATAAATCTGTGTGGGCTATTATTTGATGAGCGGATTTTACATCACTTTCTGCAGGGAAAACGGCTATGTCTTCTCTCATCGAGTGTAGCTCATTAGTCTTGAAGTCGAGAGTGAAGTCATATTTCTTCAAAAAGTCCAATCCGAGAATGAAGGGGTCCGTGATATCAGCGACGAATGCCGTATGACGGTAGGTGGCATTCCCAAACACTATTTCCAAGTCCACTTTACCGTCAATCTCGATTTTGTCACCTGTCACAGTCTGGAGACTTACGCGTGGCGATGTCCACAGCAGTTTCAATCCAAATTCACGAGCCACATCTGTCCTAACGATTGTCACATTGGCTCCAGTGTCGACAATCAGTTTGCAAGGATTCCCATTTACATGGGCGTAAATGAAAAGTCCATCACTGCCACTACTAGAAGAGGAAATCTGCAGAGCTCTGGTGGTGGTGATTTCCTTCCCTCGCGTAGCTTGGCGAGCCGGACAACTCCTTCGCAGGTGTCCTTCACTACCGCATTTCCAGCACTTCTGCTCTTGTTTCTTTTGGGCTGTTATGCTGCTCAGATGTCTTGCCAAGTCACCGAGTTGTCTCTCGAGTTCAGCGAGGTGGGACGACCTGGAATCAGACTCATCAGCTTCCAGAGTTCGGATGGGATGGCGATCCACACGGGTTGCTTGCTGGGCGGCCTCCAACTTCATCGCATACACAACAGCAGAATTCAGGTCTTTGACATCCGCCATCCGTAGAGCTTTCTGGATTTCCGGATCTCGAACCCCGTCGATGTAGTAGTTGAGTGCCAGGTTGTCCCGAACATCCGCAGGACAGTCGCAAAAAGCAAGATGAGACAGTCTCTCGATGTCCGCCGCGAGCTCTTGCAGGGTTTCCCCGGTTTTCTGGAAACGGGACTTCAACTGGAGTCGGCTGAAATCTTTCTGGCACTTCTCACCGAAGCGAAGCTCCAACGCAGATGTGAGGGCGGCGAAATCCAGGCGCTGGCCGTCCGGAAGGGTCTGAAGAATGTCCGCTGCATCACCTCTCAGGGATGCTGCAAGATGGCAGGCCTTGGTAGCAGAGTCCCATCCGTTCGCTTCCGCCACTATCATGAACTGAGTTTTGTAAACCTGCCACGAAGTTTTCCCATCAAAGGTGGCAAGTTTAATGGACGGTCGAGCAACCGATGTGGGAGCGCCAAACTGTACAGAGCTGCTTTCCGCGGTCGCCAATCTCCTTTCCAGGTCTTTAAAGATGTCTTCTTTAAGTTGATGAAATTTTCTATCTTCTTCTTCCAGTTTATTCTCTACAGCATTGCATCGGATTTCAACGGAACTTAATTTTTCTTCAAATTTCTCTTCGATTTTATTTTCCACTGCGATGAATCGGCCTTCAACTGCCTCAAACTTTCCTTCAATAGCATCAACTCGATGCTCTATCTCATTAAATTTATTTTCCATCACAGTCTTTACCGAAGTAAGATCGTTTTTAATTTCCTCTTGGTTAGAAACTAGGTCATTTTTCAGCACCGTTAAATCACTTTTCAATTGGTTTTGATTAGCCGCCATATCATTTTTTAATTGTTCTTGATTAGCTGCCATATCATTTTTTAATTGTTCTTGATTAGCTGCCATATCATTTTTTAATTGTTCTTGATTAGCTGTAAAACTTGCAGTCAAGTCACTGTTTAATTGTTCTTGATTAGCTGTAAAACTTGCAGTCAAGTCACTTTTTAATTGTTCTTGATTAGCAGCCATATCACTCTTCACAGAGGTGATTGCGTCAAGAAGTTGTTTTAATTGTTCATCCATTGCGCGAGTAATCACCATAAAAAAAATAAAGTCCTAATTCAAAAAAAGTCTTTATGAAAAAATGTCCAAAGTCACACTTACTCCAAGAAAGTCCAGAAGAAGCCGCACGTTGGGCGCCAAATTGTAACGGATTCGGTGCGACTTCCGCTTTCTTGAAATGAAAACACAGTTCTTGATAAAAACACAGGAAATTTATTTACACTATGTACAGGAAAGATCTTCAACAACTGCGAAATTATTCATCAGCAATTAAGCAATTAGCACACAACACCGTAAACTCAACGTTTACACACGTATTTACTTCCAAATACGAAAACAACACAGCGAAATGCCTCGCTATAAACAGAGCAAAATGCTCTCCGTTCGAAATCTGAATCGAAACTAACTGTTTATCCATCGCTAACGGCTTATATAGACCGAAAAGAAATCTCTCAAACATTCCAGAAAAGGCTACAACGTTCTACAACTACACTTTCATTGATAAAATCAGTGAATGAAATAAGAAAAAAAAGAATAGGGGGTTGTATACTTTAGCCATATGTTAAGGGGTTGTATATTCATTACGGGAAATTATTTACAGGTTACGTTACTACAATAATTACTATTTACAGGATTTGTAACAATATGTTCGAAAGCTCTAAGAGCTACAATATGATCAAATGCCTTTACTCACGTGAGATTTCGAAGATTAATCCACGAATTTTTCAGTTTTGTACTTCATTCAATATGAAAGTAAATTTCGTTGCAGCTTCCTTCGTTCGGCATTCAAACTGAAGTTGTCGTTGGACGATAAGTTAGAGCGCATGCGCAATGAGTCGCTCTCCTATTGAATGGTCTTTTAGCACTTTTGTTAACGCTGTTCACCCACTGAGGAACCAAAAGGACCTTGATGACACTTCCTAGCCTCCGTTGCACCCTGAGGCACCGTTTTTTCACCCTAGGGTGAAATTCTTTACCCATGTGGCATTTCTGGTTTTAACAGTGTAGTGCGGTTCGCCTCGTGAATTGAAGGCTTTGCCTTCAGTCGCTTTAGCTTCAATGAGAGAACATATGCCTCCAGCTCGGTTATTCACTAATTCAGACTGATGAGTTCTAATGAGAGCGAAACTGCCGTCTCTGGATGCGATAACCGGGTGTCTGGTAATTTTTGCCAAATATATTGTTTCGAGTTCAGCCACTTCAAGAAATTCTTTAAATGAGGACACTTCTTGGGAAAAGCACAGGAGATTTATTTACAGCTATGTACTGGAAATGTAGTTGCAACTGCTACATCAATCATCAGAAATTAAGCAAATATCAATTAACACCGTAAACTCAACGGTCACACACGTATTTACATCAAAATACGCAAAAAGAGAGCGTAAAGGCACACTTTCCAGAGCAAGGACTAAAACGAGACTAACTTTTTATGCCGCGGACGCTATTTAAAAATCTTTGAAAAGTTTCCACAATATTCCATTGAGAAATATCGATTACGTTCTACCAATTTCTCGTATTTTCTTTTTATTCCATTTACAAATCCTATCTTTCAGAAATGGAGGGACCATATACTTCATTCGAATGTAAGAGAGTTGTATATTCATTAAAAGAAACTATTTACAGGTTACATTACTAAGATAATTTTAAGTGAAAATGGCATCATAAACGCCAAATTTAGCCAGATTACAACAAATTAATTATAAAAATAACTACTATTTACAGAATTTGTAACAATATATTGGGGGAAAAGATAGGTAACTTACGGTTTATCTTCAAGAGGAAGATCATTGTAGTTATAGAAAATTGAGAGTTGGGTACTGAAGGAATTTCTACAAAAACCCCAGGACAGTGCCGCAGAGAGCCAAGGCGGGCCCCTAGTCAATTATGTCGCCGGGTCCCTTCCGCCCGCAAAAAAAGTGGGGGGGGGGGGGAAGAAAGTGGGAAAGAAGAAAAGGGGGGGGGGGTGAGGAATAAAACTACTTACTAGAAATCAATCAACTCTTATTTTTAGTGCCACAACAGTAAATACCAAGATAGAAAATTTTACTTAAATCTTTACGTTTTCTCTTATTCGGAATTCCCCCCCCCCCTTCTTCCTTCCTTTCTTTTTTTTTGCGTCAGTGTCGACGCTCCCCCCCCCCCCCAAGGCATAGGCCCCTATTTTACGACTAGGTTGTCATGGCCTCTTGTCGGGCCTGCCCCAGGAGTGTTTGAATCAGTTCCGAAAATCGCAAAAATTGCCTTCCAAAAATTATGTGCAGTTAGCTTCCCGAGGGAGTTCAAATTTTCAATATTATTGTCGGTTCAGAAATGTTTCTGAATTTGCAGATTTATGTGAATTACTGATATCTGACCTAATTTGCAATTCTCTTAATCAAGATGTAATAAATCATGTAAGTATAAAGTAAGGTGAAACGTGGTTTAAGATACAACAGACTTGAATATAGTTTCACAAACTGGGAATAAACGAGCTGATGTGTGCATCACATGACTTCCTTTTACTCCAATTTAATGTCATTTCCCCATTATTGGCAATTTTAATGTGATTCAATTGTTAACTCTCTAAGTATCACCAACAGTGGCGAAATTGAAACCATATTTTAAAAAAATCGCCAAATTTTCACGCGTACATTTTCTTGGCGACCAAAGACTTCGTGGTATGTCGCCAAGTGTTTACCAAATTATAACACCACTTGAGTTTGCATCGATATTAACAACGATTCCCCCCCCCCCCAAAAGTGTAAAAGACCCCTTTAGGGGCATCCGAATGCAAACAAAAGGGGAGGTGCAGAACTAGACCCCACTAGGAGTCTACGTACCAAATTTCATATTTCTAGGACATACCGTTTTTGAGTTATGTGAGATACATACGCACATATGAACATACATAAGTACATACAGACGTTACGAGAAAGCTCGTTGTAATCAATTCGGGGATCGTCCAAATGGATATTTCGGGTGTCTACACGTTCTTAGGCATATATCCACATGTAGTAGGGTCCAAAAAAAACATAACATTCACTCGGGGGCGAGTAAAATGGAAATTATTGCCTATTTTTGGGTCAAAAGTTTTTTGCGAATACAATACTTCCTTTTTACTTTCTTCTATATCTAATATTTTGAAGAAAGTATCGGATTGTGCATATTTTCGAATTTCGAAGGATTCGAACGTTTTGAGGTGTCGACCATTTTTGGAAAATATCTGTCTGTCTGTGTGTGTGTCCGTGTGTGTGTCACGTATGTGTGTGACCAGTTTTGTGGCCGCTCTACAGCAAAAACTACCACATGAAATCGAACGAAATTTGGTACACGTATGTGCCCTTATGTGAACTTGTGCCCATTGGTTTTTGGCGTTAATTTCTCTAAGAGGGGTGAAGCAATGGGACGTTTTTTGAGTTACGCGTGCTTGCTATACCCCAGGAAGTAACTGGTGGAATCAAACAAAATTTGGTCCGTATAATGTCCTTAACAGGTACAGGTCCTGATTCAATTTTTTTTGTCAATAGCTCAAACGGGGGTTGAGCTATAGAACGTTTTTTATATTCAATTGTGACTACTGTATCTCAAGAAATAATGAACGTAATCAAACAAAAATTTATCGACAAGTAGCTCTTAGAGGGTATAAGAGCTGATTCAATTTTGGCGTCAACAGCTGAAAAAGGGCGGGGGGAGGCGCAATCGAACTTTTTTCCTTTTTTTTCTTTCCATTGTGAGTGCCATATCTCAATGCTACGTTCTGGATGAAATTTGGAATAAATGTTAATCCGTATGTTTATAGGTGTTGGTTCAATTTTGGCGCCACTCGCTCCATGGGGGGGGGGGGCTGATTTTTTTTTTTTTTTTTTTTTTTTTTGAGCAATCACGATTGCTTATTGTTCTCATTTGACTGTTTTGAATTCCTATCATCTTATTTTCCCACCACCTCCCTCTGCCAGCACCACCGCTGCGTCGACCGGCCTCACAATGCTAATCCTGTAGCGAAAACCGTCGTCTCCAGGTTGCGTCCATATCCTACACACACACGCATACACACGCCTACACACGCATACTCATGCCTGCGCACAGACACAAACACACACTCCTACACACACACACATACACACACTCATGCCTCCACACAAACACAAATGCCCACACACACACACACACGAACGCCTATACACACGCGCGCGTACACACACAGCACTGCATACACAACATGCACACGCATGCATACATGCACGCACCCACACACATGAACCTACACAAACACACGCGCGCATTCATACACACACACGCTCGTGATTGCGAAAAACATAATTTGAATTCAAGATGACAAAAATTCAATTTTTTTTTTTTTTTGCGTGAATAAAAATAGCTTTATAATTGCAACAATAAGAAAGAGAAATCGTGATAGACTGTCGTCTGCGTATTTCGCGTGATCTTAATTGCTGGAAAATGACTAGAAAATTGCGATGATTCAAACTTTTTAACTGTTGCCATCTTGTGTTCGTTAACAAATAAATGTTTGTAATTATTTTAAGCAAGGCTTTTAAAATAATATTCAATTTTCATTCTTTGCTTTGCTTTTGAGTTAAATCAGGAATTGGGACGGTCGTCAAGTTTTGGCATGTGTAATTTTGTTTTTCTTGGGATTATTGCTTCCTCGTTAAGCATGAAGAGGAATAAGACTTATAAGAAAGATGTAGAAGAATGTTTCGTGATGGCCACAACATACTATGTAGTTTGTAAAAGGAAGTAAAATGTGAAGGTGCGTTTTCAAAATCAAATCTAGTCCTAAAAGTGTAATTTGGTTTATGTTCGATGAAAATAAATTAAAATGTGTTATTTGTAATTCGGATAATCATTTTCTTGCCGCGTGTCCTAATTTCAGAAAACTTTCTGTTAAAGATCGAGTTTAAACCGGGAAAAAACATGATTTGTTTCAAATGTTTGCCTTCCTGTAATGTTAGAAATGTAACGCAAAAACTACTTTTGCAAAAGACCTTATCATAATTTAATTTCTTATACCCACAGAAAATACTTCTTCCGATGATAAAAAATAAAGACATAACTAACGGTTCTGGCTATACTCAAACGTCAACAGAGGATCAAAATACAAGGTCAGCAATTTGAGCAGAAGCAACTCCCCCCCCCCCCCCCCCCGTGGAATTACCAATTCAAATGTAGGTTCGTTTTCTGCTTCAAGTGTCATAAATAATGGGCAAAGTAAAACTTCTTTTAGATTTAAGCACCGCTATATGATTCATTGGAGATTCTAACGATGTTTTGCAATCAGTGCGCGTTTTATTAGATTGTGAACCGTACTCAATCTTTATTATTGCTTAATTCCTCTTAATATTAGGGGCTATTCATTAATTACGTAAATATGATTTTGGTAACTTTTGAGCCCTCCCCTGATAGAAGGGTACGTAAATTTTTCGAACCCCTTCCCCCTGTTCTTACGTAAGATTCAATTTCGTTTTTTTATAAATAACGCATCTCACATCACTGGAATCGTTATTAAATTCACCAGTATTAAATTAAATCTTCATAAGTAAAGAAATTTTTTAAACCAAATAAAAACAGCTCATCCTAATTCGTTTTTTCTTACCTTCCGGACACAAATGAAATATGATCACTGCCGCCAAACTATTCCGATAAGTAGCAGAGTTTGTGCACGCAGTGCCATTGCCTGGTGTAGTTAGAAACCGAGAGATAACTAGCATATTAATTTAAAATATATTTATTCTTATACTCAAGAATTAACGTAAAATAAAAGTATTTACAGAACATGTTAAACAGACAAAATCAACACATAGAATCACCCGCACATGGATACAGTCGACTGCTTAAATACCTTCTTAAGCTACAGAAATTTGCATACGGTTAAGCAAATGAAACAGTTAATACATTACGACAGAATAAAATTAAAATTCCAACAAACGGCCCCATCTGTCGTAAAGGTAGACTTTTTTTCAATAGAAAAACAATCATTCAAAAATCTTACTAATAGCAAGTTGAAACTTTGCAAACAAAAGAGGTTTTGTCAAAAAGTCCGCTCTATTACTTTTAGAGTTCACAAATTTCAAATCAAAAACATTTTCATCTATCATTTGTCTAATAAATTGACACCTTATATCAATATGTTTAGTTTTAAAATTTTCCTGGCTATTTTTCGAAAAATAAATTGCAGATTCATTATCACAATATTGAATAGGTTTAATTACACCACATAAATTTAGTTCATTTAAAACTCTGGAATACCAAGTTAACTCTTTTACACTTTCAGTCAAGGAAATGAATTCAGACTCCATTGAACTGAGTGCTACGCATTTTTGCTTTGATGATTTCCATGCAAACGGAACGTTACAAAAATAAATTATAAAGCCACTACTTGAATGTCTTTTAGTCAGATGACACCCCCAATTGGCATCTGAATATGCACATAAGTTTAATGATTCTACATTCGAAAAATTTATCTTGTAACTTTTGGTAGCAAAAACATAATTTAAAATGTCTACTACTAGTAACCAATGTTGATATGTATATCCATTACAAAATTGTGACATTACATTTACAGAAAAACTTATGTCTGGCCTTGATCTGGAAGCCAAAAATGACAAACAACCGATTAAAGTTCGGTACGGAAATTTCCTCATAATTTCAGTTTCTACTATCTCACTTTCGTTGACTTTACCTGGTAAAACATAACCAGTTTTGAATGGTAGTTTAACGTAACTTTTAGGCAAATCTTTAAATTTTAACTCTAGTTTTTTAATATAGGTTTTTTGATGAATGAATAACATACCATTAATGCTTTCAAAATTAACACCAAGCAAATATTTAGTTAATCCTATTTCAGTTATTTCTAAATTATTTTTCAACATTCCAGTTACTAATTTTAGTACTTTTTCATCTTTAGCGAATAGAACAAAATCATCTACATAGACAACTAAAACAGCATTATCATTCATTTTATACAAACAGTTACACCATTTTAACTTGTGAAAACCAATATTTTGCAATATACTGTCCAGTTCAGAATTCCATTCTCTTCCACTTTGTTTCAAACCATAAATAGATTTTTCTAATAAACAAACCTTATTTTCAGCACCACTTACAACAAACCCAGGTGGCTGCTTCATGAAAATAGTTTCTTTTAACGTACCATATAAATAGGCAGATTTCACATCTAATTGCACATGATACCATTTTAACATTGATACCAATAAAATGAACATTAGTTTTATAATAGAGAAATTGATAACTGGCGAAAAATAATCATGAAAATGAATTCCATATTTCATTTCATACCCTTTTGCACATAGCCTTGCCTTGTATTTCTTGACATTTTTCTCAGTATTTTTTATATTATAAACCCACCTACAACCTAATATTGCAGCATCTTTTGGAGGATCAACCAACCGCCAAACTTTCCTCTTTTGCATCATGTCATATTCTTGCTGCATCGCGGCATTCCATTTCTCCTTGTCTGGATTAATTTGTACATCCTCAAACGATTTAGGAATTTCAACGTTATAAATTTCATTTTGAAGAATTTCATTTAAATCTAGATCAGAATCACTAGAAGATTCTTTCAAATTTTCCGCTTTAGGATGTTTAGTTTTTGGAACAAAATCAAATTTCTCAGGTTCATAAGCTATTTTATTTTTCCTACAATACTTTCTTACGTCATTTAAAGACCTTAATCTTACGTTTGTGATTGGGGTATAATAATAAACATCAATTCTTGTACTTTTTGTTCTAGGTTTTTTAAATCTATTCCATTCTGAAATATCTATAGAACTTAAAGTTTTACGTTCATTAGGTTTTTCGTCTTCATCGTCACTTAAGTTTTTACCCGGAATTTCATGATTGAGATCAAGTATGTCGTGTTCTTAAAATTGTTAGATTCAATCGGGCATTGATTAAAGTTTGAATTCGTGTATTTATAAGAATTATTTTTCCCAAATAATGCATTTACACCATTTCTACTTTCATCTATACGCACATGTATAGTTTCTACAACTCTCCTTTCTTTTGGAACATAAATCCTATACCCTTTAGTTTTGTTCGCATATCCAACTAAAATTCCTATCAAAGCTTTAGGTTGAAGTTTATGTCGTTTAACTTTAGGAACGTGAACATATGCTAAAGATCCAAAAATTCTTAAATGTCTTACCGAAGGTTTGAATCCCGTCCATATTTCCTGTGGCGTTAGACCTTCCGTTAAACTGTGTTCAGTTCTATTTTTCGTGTGAACATACATTAAAAGAGCTTCCCCCCAAAATTCAGGTTTCAATCCACTGTCCTGTAGCATTGCTCGAACTGCATTCATGGCTACTTTATTGAAATTTTCCGCGACTCCTACTTGTTCCGGGGTATAAATTGAAGATCTTTCAATTTTTATTCCTAACTCGGTCAAAAATTTCTCGAATTGTTTATGCGTAAATTCAAGACCGTTATCTGTTCGCACGCACTTTAGTTTTTTACCTGTCTGCCTTTCAGCTTTTACTAAATACTTTTTAAAACATTCAAAAACTTCAGTTTTGTCTTTTATTATATAAACTTCAGTTTTCCTAGAATAATCATCGACGATTGACAAAAAATATCTCCCCCCTGCTAAAGAGTCAACTGGAGAAGCACCCCATAAATCCATGTACACTCTTTCGAGAACTTGATTAGATTTACGTTTATACTGGTAACCTCTCTTGAACGACATTCTTTCAGATTTTGCTACAACACAAGTTTCACATACCTTATTTACGTTTTTACTATTAATATTTTCAATTCCTTTTACACAATTATTTTTACTCATATTTACTAATAAAGGTAAATTAGTATGACAAAATCTACGGTGAACAATTTCAGAACTTAAGCTAGTAGAAAAAGCAAAATTTTTACAATTTGTAGCATAACCTTTAACTACATACAATTTATTTACGCGGGGTACAGTAAACAGATATTTTTCAAATTTATCATACACAACCATTCTATTATTTCCCCATAGAATTTTACATCCTGCAATGTCTACATTAGCCCCACCAATTAAATTTCTCCTCATGTTCGGTGCATAAAGTACATTTTTCAAAATAATGTCTATATTACCTTTCTTGTCTTGGATAGTAAAGTCTATATCGCCAATTCCGTGGACTTCGGAGGAACTGTCTTTGTCACCAATCAGTACTTTTTGATGAGGAATATCTCGGTAAGTACTAAACAGTTCTTTGTCATTTACAAAATGTGAAGTCGACGCAGAGTCTATCAGAAATTCTACTATCTTTTTATCAATGGATGAAGTGTTGAAAGCTAATTCAGTCTGTTTTGTAGACTCGCAATATAAAGCTTGTTTTCTCTCAAGATCTCTGGCTTTTTTGAAGCATTTTTCTTCCGAATGATTTAGTTTCCCGCAGTAATTGCAGCTAAATTTCGGCCCCATACGATTAAGTCGTGAAGAATTCCAATTTTTTCGAGGATCCAGGTCGCTTCCACTGCTTGAAGACGATGGCTTTCTTTTTCCGAAATTCTTTTGCATTGGAGGTTTCTCGTCAGGAGACTTACATTTTGTCGTGTATGCATCAGCTATAATTTTCCCTTCATCTTTGCGTTTCAAACAAATTCTTCCATACTCGGTGATAAGTTGCTTCGATACATTTTCCAGCGTAAAATCTTTATCTTCTAATCTGTACAGTATTTGAACTAAGTTATCATATTCTTCGGGTAAACGGCGTATAAGTTGGAAACACAGTAACAACTCTGGCATGTCAAAACCAGCATCTCTTATTTGTAGCGTTTTTTCTTCCACTTTCTTGCAAAATAAACCAACAGTTTCTTCTCTCGGGTTAAATTTCAGTTCAAGGAATTCATCCAGTAATCCAGCTAAACGTGCTCGGGATGTCGGTTCGAAATTTAACTTGAGAATTTCCCAGGCTTCCTTTCCACTTTCTGTTTGTGCGATGAGAATTTGAAATTTCCTTTCTACAGATTGATAAATGGTGGTATAAGCCCTTCGTTTACGCCATTCAAAGTCTCTTATCTCGTTCAGACGCAGCGTCATCACATTTGACTTCTTCAGCGTTTGTAACAAACTCTTAACAATTTCTATCAATCAAAACACACTTTATGTCGAGTTTCCAGGACGCATAATTATAGTCGAACAGCTTTGGAAATGTATACGAAAGTTCTTGCACTTGAGCCATTTCAGTTTTTCAAACAGTTCAATAGTTTTCAAATACTACACCAGTTTGCAACTATTGGACCTTTTAACGCATGAAGAAGGCCCATAACCAATATTCCGATAAGTAGCAGAGTTTGTGCACGCAGTGCCATTGCCTGGTGTAGTTAGAAACCGAGAGATAACTAGCATATTAATTTAAAATATATTTATTCTTATACTCAAGAATTAACGTAAAATAAAAGTATTTACAGAACATGTTAAACAGACAAAAATCAACACATAGAATCACCCGCACATGGATACAGTCGACTGCTTAAATACCTTCTTAAGCTACAGAAATTTGCATACGGTTAAGCAAATGAAACAGTTAATACATTACGACAGAATAAAATTAAAATTCCAACACAAACCACTTGACTGCGCGATTTCTAATATAAAATATCGACTTGGAAAAATTTAAGTAAGAATAGTTTTGACCCCCCCCCCCCTCTTCCTTGGGACCCTTACGTAATTAATGAATGGCGCCTTACACGTGCACTCTCACACTGTGGCGTAACTGGAACGATGATTTCGGAGGGGGGGGGGGTTACCTCTTGAGTCATCGCGATGTAAAAAAAGGGGAAGGGGGGAATTAGGAGTCCCCCCTTTTCACACACACACACACACATATATATATATATATATGTATGTGTGTGTGTGTGTGTGTGAAAATCCGGACTTCTGTTTTCCGGAAATCTCTTAAAACCGAACACGATTTTAAAGATTTCTTTGTAAATCAAAGGTAGAAAAGTTGCAAATAAATATTTTGAAGAGCATGAAAACAAAATATGTTGAACGAATTTCGGATCGGGCAAACATATAATTTGTTATCGCACCTGAGAATTGTTTTCCGAAGTGAATGAGAATGGTTTGCCGAAAATGATTCTTAGTCGGAATTATCTATCTATCGATCCATCTACAGTTCTACACATAAAGAAACACAAGAAATCGCAATATGAAATAATGTCCGTCCTTGATGAAAAGGGCCGTTGGCTATAACGTTTGTGAAGGCCTGCCCTTTGGGAACACCCCTGGTGCTGCTCGATATCATTGTCTTGAGTAAAACAAGTCATTTGATATGTTAGATATATATTTTTTAGAAGTTCTATTGAAATCCTCTGTCACCTTCACATTCATAACATTATACAGTAGCACCTTTCAATAAGGGACACTATGGGGGCCGGAAATTTTGTCCCTTAAACAGAGGTGTCCCTTCTTCGGAGGTATATGAAATGATGCATGGAATATAATAACTCGGTATAATTTCGTATTGAACATATACTACAAGCATTTAAGATAAAATGCTAAAAATGATTTATACTGAATGAAATTCAAAATAAATGAAGTTTCAAATGTTATTCTTTTAATAATTAAAATTCAATAAAAAAATGTGGCAATAGTATTTCATGTAATTCTGCCTTAGCCCTGGCTATAGGGCGGTAACTTCCTTAATATACCTACCTTGCCTGCAATATTCGAGGTGAACCGAACCATTGCTTCGGTCATTCGTCTGGTCAGTGCTAATTCTGTATTAACTACCAGTTTGTTTGGCACTCTAGGCTTCCTTAAGAGGTTTTCCACCTCCAGCTCAGTTAGTCCTATGCCGGGCTGATGAGTGCTAATAAGCACGAAACTGCAGTCCTCGGCTGTAATTGACTGAGCTGGTGGTGTATTTCATGTATATATGAATTATTTTGAAGTAATTCCATGACTGTGTGTGAAAATGAATGTACATGAACTTATTCGACTTCGTAGAATTTAAAATTTAATATGATTTAAATCTCAATCAGTGTTCATATTTTAAGTTTTTTACACGAAACTATTCATGAGCCGTTGATTATCCTTCGGCTGTGAGCCTACTTGAAAAAAATAGTAAGAGGAGAAAACATGCATGCAAATCTTAGCAAGAATTTCACAATACATACAACATTTGTACACGTTAATGTCAAACTTTCATTAGTTAAATTTTAAATTCCTTAATTTCAGTAAAGTGAATACTTTGTCTGATACATGTATACTGTAACGGATTCGGTGCGACTTCCACTTTCTTGAAATGAAAACACAGTTCTTGATAAAAACACAGGAAATTTATTTACACTATGTACAGGAAAGATCTTCAACAACTGCTAAATTATTCATCAGCAATTAAGCAATTATCACACAACACCGTAAACTCAACGTTTACACACGTATTTACTCCCAAATACGAAAACAACACAGCGAAATGCCTCGCTATAAACAGAGCAAAATGCCCTCCGTTCGAAATATCAAACGAAACTGACTGTTTATCCATCGCTAACGGCTTAAATACACCGAAAAGAATTTTCTCAAATATTCCACACGCTTCTCGAAATGCGTTGACCGTTATCAAATTTTATCAATGAACAAAAAGGGAATAGGGGTCGTATATTTTAGCCATATGAAAAAGGGGTTGTATATTCATTACGGGAAACTATTTACAGGTTACGTTACTACAATAATTACTATTTACAGGATTTGTAACATTGCCCCCTTCCTAAGGACTGCACGTCCCGGGCAGTACAATCCCCAGAAAGGGTGCCAAACTTCTATCACATGTTCACAAATATACACATTAATTAATAACTAACAGATACAGAAAACACAATAATAACAAGAAATATTACTAAACATTAAAAGCAAAAATTATCTACAACTTTTATGTTATCAACCATGGTTGTTTACGTAATACTCATGAACTATGGCCATAGTATGGGGCTAACCGATCATAATGTACAACCCTAGGTTTTGCATTAGGTGATTTTTGGATCCTCACTACGACGTCATTTAGTCGGTTAACGACTTTGTAGGGTCCATCCCAATGCGACTGCAATTTGGGTGAAAGACCTTTCCGTCGGATGGGATTCCATAACCAAACCTTGTCGCCTTCGTTGAATTCATGTCCAGTAGACCTTGTGTCGTATCGGGTCTTCATCTTCTCCGCCGCGATGTTGATTCGCTCTCGTGCGAAGTTATGAACGTCTTCCAACCGGGCCTGGAGATCCTGGATGTACTCCTCAGGCGATGAAGGCGCATCCGGAGGACGACCGAAGACGAGATCACAAGGTAGCCGAAGCTCTCGTCCGAAGAGCATCTGAGATGGGGCAAATCCGGTAGTCTCGTGGACAGCACTGCGGTAGGCCAGCAGGAACAAAGGTAGCTTCTTGTCCCAATCCTGTTGATTTCTGGATACCATAAGTGAGAGATTATTCAGGATTGTGCGGTTAAATCTCTCCACCATGCCGTCCGATTGTGGGTGTAGTGGTGTTGTCCTAGTTTTCTCAATTCCGAAAATTTGACATAGGCCCTTAAACACAGCAGAGATGAAATTCCTCCCTTGATCGGAATGAATCTGCAAAGGTGTTCCGTATCTCGAGATCCAATGTTGGACTAGAGTCTCTGCTACGGTGGTAGCCTCTTGATCTGGAATGGGATATGCTTCCGGCCATTTGGTGAAGTAGTCGATGGAAACAAGAATGTATTTGTTCCCATCAGCAGTTCTTGGAAGAGGACCCAGGATGTCGATCCCAATTCGTTCGAAAGGAGCTCCAACGTTGTACAGATGTAGCTTCCCTCTGCTTCTCTTCTTCGGTCCTTTACGAGCAGCACAGGCGTCACAAGAATGGCACCACTTCTCCACGTCATCCTTCGCCTTGCTCCAGAAGAAGCGCTCCCGAACTTTATTGAGGGTTTTCAAGACACCAAAATGTCCTCCAGTCGCACTACTATGTATTTCTTTCAGAACATCTGAAATCCTTGATCGGGGAAGTAGTAACTGCCACCTAGATGTTTTGCCGTCGTCAGATTCCCATTTCCGGTGTAGCACGCCGTTCCGTAAATGGAGTGAGTTCCATAAAGCCCAGTATCTTTTTGTTGCAGGACTGAAGATAGAAACGTCCTGCCAGCTAGGGCGTCGACTGTCACTTTCCATGAACTCCAAAATTGGTTTTATGTCGGGGTCTTCAAGTTGATCTTTTCGAACTTGGTCGTCACTCCATGGATCAGGTTCTGTTGATATTGGAGTCACTGTCACCTGATAGGCGGTAGAGCTAGTCGTTCCATACTGTTTCTCGATTCGGGAACAATAGTGGCAGTTCTCAGGACAGGGTCTCCTTGATAAAGTGTCAGCATTACCGTGAGATAACCCTTTTCGATGCTTGATTTCCATGTCATATTCCTGGAGCCGCTGTATCCATCTGGCTATCTGGCCTTCCGGATTTTTGAAGTTCAAAAGCCAAGTTAATGAGGCATGATCTGTCCGAAGCAGAAATTTTCGGCCGTAGAGGTAATGATGGAAGTGTTCTACAGCTTTCACTATGGCCAGTAACTCCTTTCTGGTGACGCAGTAATTTCGCTCCGACTTTGATAAGCATTTGCTCCAGTAAGCAATGACATGTTCATTTCCGTCAATTTCTTGGGATAAAACAGCTCCGATGCCCTCGTGGCTCGCATCAGTGTCTAGGATGAAGGATTTTTCAGGCTGAGGATAGGCGAGGATAGGCGTTGATGTTAAAGCCTCCTTCAGTCGTAGAAATGCATCTTCGCATTCTTTGGACCATTCAAACTTTTGCTTGCTCTCCGTCAGCTTATGCAAAGGTCGTGCAATGTTGGAAAAACCCTTCACAAACTTCCTGTAGTACGTGCAGAGACCCAGGAAACTTCGCAACTGATGGATGTTTTCGGGACGACTCCAACTCCTGACCGCAGATACCTTCTCTGGATCGGTTTGCACACCCTCAGAAGAGATGATGTGACCAAGGTAGTTCACTTCCCGGCGGAACAAATTACATTTGGACGGGCTTAACTTCAGATTGGCTTCCTTAAGCTTTTGCAGCACCTTCCTAAGATTTGCCAGATGTTCTTCGAAGCTGCGTCCCACGATGATGATATCGTCTAAGTAGACCAGACAGGATTCGTAAGAGAGTCCTCTTAACACTGTCTCCATAAGACGCTCGAACGTAGCTGGTGCATTGCAGAGGCCGAATGGCATCACTTTAAACTGCCATAAGCCTTGTCCAGTTGTAAACGCTGTCTTCTCTCGATCCTCAGGGTGTATCTCAACCTGCCAGTAGCCGCTCTTCAAGTCCAGGGTCGAAAACCACTTGTGTCCGGAAAGAGTGTCCAAGGTATCGTCTATCCGTGGAAGAGGGTAACTGTCTTTCTTGGTGATTTCATTCAGTCGTCGGTAATCGACACAAAATCTGGTGGAGCCATCTTTCTTTCGGACCAAGACGATGGGAGAGGCCCAAGGACTGGATGAAGGTTCGATTACATCATTCTCCTTCATCTCTTTCAGGAGGGTTTCAACCTCTTCCTTCTTAGCGAACGGTAGTCGTCTTGGATGCTGTTTAATAGGGGGGTGTTCTCCAGTGTAAATCCTATGCTGCGTTAAATTCGTACGGCCAACATCCTCCGATGTAGATGAAAACAGATGTTTGAAGTCGTCCACCAATTGTTCCGCAGCAGTTCTTTGATCCTTCGATAAGGGTGCACTACCAATTAACTTCGACGTCAAGGACTCAGAAGACACAGTTTCGGGGGAATTGATTCTTCTAATGATGCAGTTTACTGGAGTACAAGTTGCCAACACTTCACCTTTTCGGATATTCCTTGGCCTTTCACTCACGTTAGCGACTCTCACAGGAATTACATCCTTAGAAAGGTCCACAAGCGTAGATGCTACCAGTACTCCTTTTAGGCTATTGCTTAGGTTAGGGTATTCAATGAGTCCAAATCGAAAACTATTGCTTTCTTCAAGGGAGCCAGGTATTAATGATTCTGACCTTGAGGGAATCGATAAATCTGTTTGAGCTATTATTTGATGAGCGGATTTTACATCACTCTCTGCAGGGAAAACGGCTATGTCTTCTCTCATCGAGTGCAGCTCATTAGTCTTGAAGTCGAGAGTGAAGTCATATTTCTTCAAAAAGTCCAATCCGAGAATGAAGGGGTCCGTGATATTAGCGACGAATGCCGTATGATGGTAGGTGGCATTCCCAAACACTATTTCCAAGTCCACTTTACCCTCAATCTCAATTTTGTCACCTGTCACAGTCAGGAGACTTACGCGTGGCGATGTCCACAACAGTTTCAATCCAAATTCACGAGCCACATCTGTCCTAATGATTGTCACATTGGCTCCAGTGTCAACAATCAGTCTGCAGGGGTTCCCATTTACATGTGCGTAAATGAAAAGTCCATCACTGCCACTACTAGAAGAGGAAATCTGCAGAGCTTTAGTGGTGGTGATTTCCTTCCCTCGCGTAGCTTGGCGAGCCGGACAACTCCTTCGCAGGTGTCCTTCACTACCGCATTTCCAGCACTTCTGCTCTTGTTTCTTTTCGGCTGTTATGCTGCTCAGATGTCTTGTCAAGTCACCGAGTTGTCTCTCAAGTTCAGCGAGGTGGGACGACCTGGAATCAGACTCATCAGCTTCCTGAGTCCGGATTAGATGGCGATCCACACGGGTTGCTTCTTGGGCGGCCTCGTATCTCATCGCATACATCAAAGCGGATTTCAAGTCGTTTACATTCGCCATCCGGAGGGCCTTCTGGATCTCAGGATTCCGAACTCCGTCGATGAAGTAGTTGAGTGCCAGGTTGTCCCGAACATCCGCAGGACAGTCGCAAAAAGCAAGATGAGACAGTCTCTCGACGTCCGCCGCTAGCTCTTGCAGGGTTTCCCCGGTTTTCTGGAAACGGGACTTCAACTGGAGTCGGCTGAACTCTTTCTGGCACTTCTCACCGAAGCGAAGCTCCAACGCAGATGTGAGGGCGGCGAAATCCAGGCGCTGGCTGTCCGGAAGGGTCTGAAGAATGTCCGCTGCGTCACCTCTCAGGGATGCTGCAAGATGGCAGGCCTTGGTAGCAGAGTCCCATCCGTTCGCTTCCGCCACTATCATGAATTGGGTTTTGTACACCTGCCACGAACTTTTCCCATCAAATGTGGCCAGTTTAATGGACGGTCGAGCAACAGATGTGGGAGCGCAAAACTGTACAGAGCTGCTTTCCGCGGTCGCCAATCTCCTTTCCATGTCTTTAATTTTCTCATCCACATGATTCTCAACTGTTGCGATACGGTTTTCTACTGTTTCAAATTTTTCATCAAAAGCATCAACTCGATGCTCTATCTCATTAAATTTATTTTCCATCACAGTCTTTACCGAAGTAAGGTCGTTTTTAATTTCCTCTTGGTTAGAAGCTAAATCCTTTTTCAGCACCATTAAATCACTTTTCCATTGTTCTTGATTAGCCGCCATATCATTTTTTAATTGTTCTTGATTAGCCGCCATATCATTTTTTAATTGTTCTTGATTAGCCGCCATATCACTCTTCACAGAGTTGATTGCATCAAGCAGTTGTTTTAATTGTTCATCCATTGCGCGAGTAATCACCATAAAATTAAAGTCCAAATTTAAAAAGTCTGTATGAAAAAATGTCCAAAGTCACACTTACTGCAAGAAAGTCCTGAAGTAGCCCCACGTTGGGCGCCAAATTGTAACGGATTCGGTGCGACTTCCACTTTCTTGAAATGAAAACACAGTTCTTGATAAAAACACAGGAAATTTATTTACACTATGTACAGGAAAGATCTTCAACAACTGCTAAATTATTCATCAGCAATTAAGCAATTATCACACAACACCGTAAACTCAACGTTTACACACGTATTTACTCCCAAATACGAAAACAACACAGCGAAATGCCTCGCTATAAACAGAGCAAAATGCCCTCCGTTCGAAATATCAAACGAAACTGACTGTTTATCCATCGCTAACGGCTTAAATACACCGAAAAGAATTTTCTCAAATATTCCACACGCTTCTCGAAATGCGTTGACCGTTATCAAATTTTATCAATGAACAAAAAGGGAATAGGGGTCGTATATTTTAGCCATATGAAAAAGGGGTTGTATATTCATTACGGGAAACTATTTACAGGTTACGTTACTACAATAATTACTATTTACAGGATTTGTAACAATACATTAATTGTTGTAAGTTTTCTCTGTAACTGTCCCTTAAATAGAGTGTCTCTTATTCAGAGGCAAATACATGTTAGGTCCCAATTCAAAGGGACTGGGACAAGAAAAAATGTCCCTTAAATAGAGGTGTGCCTTATTTGGAGGTGTCCCTTATAGGAGGTATTACTGTAATTCGATTCAAATGGCCGTAGTCGTGCGTTGATTTAAAAAAAAATAGTATGTAATAATATTTGTAGTTCCATTTTGCATTTGTCATTTAATATTATAATCGCTTTCATTTCTCATAGAGTGCATATTATGGTTCAACTTTTAATGTGATCTAATTTCAACCGTTTTTTTTTTTGGTCAGTTATTTTTTGCTTTATTTCAGCCAAAAAAAAAAAGTAATTTAAACGCTGAACAAGAAAATATTAAGAAATTTAAGAGATTTTAAGAAACTTAAAGTCAAATGCAATGCTAATGGAAGCTTATAAGTGAGGAAAAGTAGAATCATCGTCGCTCACTTCAGACTTGTGAGTCGAACAGCATTAGTAATTTTCAACCCGAATCCCACATACAGACGAAAACAGTCGCGGGATTTTTTATCTCAACTACGTTTGCAAACATTCGACAGCGAATTTAGCGTTCGAAGGAGAAAGAGATTGTAATGTGCATCACGTGACTTAGTTATGCGGAACTATGGGAAATATGACGCACTTGCATTCGTTAAAGCGATTTGATGGTCAAAATTTGTCAGCTCCCTCCCCCCCCCCTACCCTTTCTACCCGAACGTTGAATTTTCGCTCTTTGCAAAACATACCGGCAAACTTGGCGTGAAGTTCTTATGACGTATCAGCGGGTTTCCTCCATTCCTACCCCAGTTTTCAAAGCGTAGTTCAATTAGTCATTTCAATCAGTTCAATAACATGGAAGCCATTTCAAATTCTTGTTCATCGGATGAGTATTTTTCATTTCGCATGTCAAACAGCAGTGCTTGTGTTGTTTGGAAAGTCAAAGATTTTTCAACTCTGAGAGAAGAACCGGAATTTTACACATCTCCAGATTTTAAATTCAAGGACGTCGAATGGCATCTGTGGCTTTATCCATTTGGGAGGAAAGATAGAAGTTTAGGAAACGTTGGTTTGTATTTGACACCTCACTCATCCTTTACTTCGGAACTAACATTTCAAATCTTCGTCAAAAATGAAACTGGCGAGAATGAAGAAGGTGAGATTAGAAGCGATTTCTCGGACGGTAAAGGTTGGGGGTTTCCCGAGTTTCTTAACAGGCAAGATCTTCTAGACGGAAAATTAGGAGATTATTTGCCGTGCGACGTTTTAACCATTTACTGTAAAATGAAGACAGTTGAAAATGTGGAGACCAAAACTGAAACTTTTACAGGTAAGCACTCTCTTGTTGAAACATCTCAAGGCCAAGATGTTATAACCTATACTGTCACGCTAAGCACCAAAGTCGTGTCTACACTTTTAATCAAAATTGAGTTACGGTCACCAGGTGGCTCTTTGTCACATATTGCAGCTAAGTACAATGTTTTACGATCATTTGTCAATGGGAAATATTTAAAAAAAAAATGAAAAGGTTGCATCTGAATCAATTACATGGAGACACAAAACATTAAACACGGGAATTTCTCATTTTGAACTTAGCTGTAGAAACGACTTTCGCGCTTCGTACGGCAGTGTAGCTCGGTGTTTTTTAGACTTATTATTGTACCTGTGCCCCCCTTTTTTAGCCTACTTTCCCAGTAAAAGTCAGAAAAAGAAGAAAAAAGCATGAAAGAAGGCTTAATGCATCTTAAAAATATCCCGAAAAACAAAAAAAAGTCAAAAATAAAAAAAATAATTAAATAAATATCGAAAAATTAACAAGAAGTTCCGTCTAGAACTAGACGAGCCTACTTTCCCGTATACCCATACTACTTTCTAGTACCTGATCAATATTCTCAAAAATAGCTAAAATCGCAAATTTTTTCAAACATAGTTTTTTAAATATTTTAAACTGATTTCTAGGAATAAAATATTCCTTGCTTTTCTTCAAAAAAAAAAAAAAAAAAAAAAAAAACGAACAAATAAAATAGCAGCACCTTTTGAACAAAGCAGCTAATACACTTCTTTCCATTAAAAATTTTTTTAACAGCTTTCAAAACGAAAAAATAATAATAATAAGTTTATTAAAATAAATACATCATATAAAAAAAAATCGTTTCTTTTTCCCCTGTTGCCAAAAATAATTTTTTAAACGAATTAATGCACTTACCAATATAAAAAAAAACAATAAAATGTCAACTTAAAGAAATAATTTTCATTGTCAAAAAAAAAAAAAAATCGCCTGCGCATATTTTTCGAGTTTATTCACCGAAAACTAAATACCTAAATTAAAACTTTAGCGTGAAAATAAAAACAAATCATATCAACAATAATTATTTCACAGTTAAAACCACAGCAGCGGAGTCGGAGTCGGAGTCAATCTCATTTTGGGATAAAAGAGTCGGAGTCGAATATCCAAGAGTCGGAGTCAGTCATTTGTCCTCCGTGTATAAATGTTTGCCAAAGCTACGAAGTCAGAGTCGAAGTCGGGGAGTCGGAGTCCGATTAATTGTCGGGAACAGGAGTCAGAGTCGGTGTCAGGTGCCCCTAAATTCTCGGAGTCGGAGTCGGGAGTAGGTCGTCAAGAGCTATTTCCAACAAAGTTTGTTTGAAGTAAATCCGCCTTTTAGTTCGGAATCTATATTGACTTTCAGTTTCCCCTTAGGCGCTAATGTTAAGAGATTTGAACTGTTCAAAATTGAACGAAAACTTGTTCAAATCAAAAAGATATTTTCGATACATGTTTTTTATCAAAAGTTTTTCCCTACAAAGTTTGTTTGAAGCCACTTCGCTTCTAAGTTCAAGATTTATTTTTGATTTGAATTTCCCCGTAGGCGCTAATGTTAAGTTTTTTTGAACTGTTCAAAATTGAACGAAAAATTGTTCAAATCAAAAAATGAATTATGGGAATGAGATGTCCTTGCCGAGATCTTTCTAACAAAAAAAAATTTGTTCGAATCGGACTATTCATTCAAAAGTTATTAGGGGGGGACAGACAGACAGACCGACAGACAGACCGACAGACAGACAGACCGACAGACCGACAGACAGACAGACAGACCGACAGACATTTTTCCCCATCTCAATACCCTACTTTCCAATTTTTAATTTTTCAATATTTATCTAACTATTTTATTTATTTTTGACTTTTTTTTGTTTTTCGGATATTTTTAAGATGTATTAAGCCTTCTTTCATGCTTTTTTCTTCTTTCTCTGATTTTTACTGGGAAAGTAGGCTAAAAATTGGAAAGTAGGGTATTGAGATGGGGAAAAATGTCTGTCGGTCTGTCTGTCTGTCGGTCTGTCTGTCTGTCGGTCTGTCTGTCGGTCTGTCTGTCTGTCCCCCCCTAATAACTTTTGAATGAATAGTCCGATTCGAACAAACTTTTTTTTGTTCGAAAGATCTCGGCAAGGACACCTCATTCCCATATTTCACTTTTTGATTTGAACCATTTTTTGTTCAATTTTGAACAGTTCAAAAAAACTTAACATTAGCTCCTACGGGGAAATTCAAGGCAATTCCGAACTGTGAGGCGAATTTGCTTCAAACAAACTTTGTAGGAAAAAGCTTTTGATGAAAAACTTGTATATAAAATATCTTTTTGATTTGAACAATTTTCTGTTCAATTTTGAACAGTTCAAATCCCTTAACATTAGCGCCTACGGGGAAACTGAAAGTCAATGTAGATTCCGTACTTGAAGGCGGATTTACTTCAAACAAATTTTGTTGGAAATAGCTCTTGACGCCGAACTCCAGACTCCGACTCCGAGAATTTAGGGGCACCTGAATCCGACTCCGACTCCTGTGCCCGACAATTAATCGGACTCCGACTCCCCGACTTCGACTATGACTTCCTAGCTTTGGCAAAAATTTATACACGGACAAATGACTGACTCCGATTCTTGGATATTCGACTCCGACTCCTTCATCCCAAAATTAGATTGACTCCGACTCCGACGCTATGGTTTTAACTGTGAAATAGTTATTGTTGATGTGATTTGTTTTTATTTCAACGCTAAAGTTTTTATTTAGGTATTCAGTTTTCGGTGAATAAACTCGAAGTCATTTATGTTTCTACAAAAAGATACGCGCAGACGATTTTTTTTTTTTTTTTTTGACAATGAAAAGTATTTCTTTACGTTGACATTTTATTGTTTTTATTTATCTTGATAAGTGCATTAATTCATTTAAAAAATTATTTTTGGCAACAGGGGAAAAGAAACGATTTTTTTTTTGATAGGATGTATTTATTTTAATGAGCTTATTAATTTTTATTATTTTTTTTTTTCGTTTTGAAAGCTGTTGAAGAATTTTTTTTTAATGAAAAAAAGTGTATTAGCTGCTTTGTTTAAAAGTTGCTGCTATTTTATTTGTTCGTTTTGTTTTTTTTTCTTTTTTTTACGCATCTAATTTTTTTAGATGAGTGAGGAATATTTTATTCCTAGAAAGTAGCTTAAAATATTGGAAAAATATGTTTGAAACAATTTGCGATGTTAGCTATTTTGAGAACATTGATCAGGTACTAGAAAGTAGTATGGGTATACGGGAAAGTAGGCTCGTCTAGTTCCAGACAGAACTTCTTGTGTTCATAAAGAAATTGTCTTGCCCCCGTCGATTTTCATAATAATCCTGTTTCATAAATGCCAGTCTAATGTTTCAATTTGGGTTGGGAAAACTACCATATTTTGTACCAAATATTTTTACATGAAACCCTTAAAATGTATTTTAAATGCACCAAAGTATTTATTTCTTATTACATTGTTTCATGAAATATAGGTACTAATAATTTCACTAAATTAAATACAAAATAATTTTTTAGTCACAAATTATAAAAACATGCGTTTGAATTACAGCATTGGTGAAATATTGATGCAACGTTAGTGTGATGGATGAACTTTTTTTTGTTTTTTTTTTCAATCAAATTTTTTCTAACCGTAGTGGTATTGAAAGCATATTACTTTTTTTAGTTCAGACCTTCAAGCTTAAATTCCGTAGTGATGAGACTTATGTTTTTTCTACCACAGGAAATTTTACAACCAATATATTTCGACTATTCTCTCGAAAATGGCACAAATCATGTCCGCGACTATTCGTTTTTTAAAATAAGTTTTCATAATTGTCACCAATTTACCATAAATTTTACGGATTCTCCATTTAATTGTGTGTAATCAAGTATCAATTGTTTGTATGCGTCATAAATTTATAAGGAGTTCAAAAATATTTTGTTTTAGAATATGAGGGAGAATAATATGTATCTCACCTCCGAATTATTCGGTTTAAAAATGTGATTTTTGTGCTCAAATGCCACAATATTAACTCATGTTTACACCTTTTACAGAAAAATGAAGTTGGAACACAACTTATGAAAAAAAAAAAGTTTTTTCCCTGAAAAGCATTGTTTTTTATTACAATCCCAACATTTTCTATGGTTCGCATTGTCCACTTTTCTTCAACCGTTTCGAAAAAATAAAGTAACTATTTCACTGAATCCGGTAACATTTTAAAGAAAAGTACGTAAATTAACATAGCTAATCTCTTTCTACTGTCAACAAACAAGATGAATGCATATATTTTTTTTCTTCTGATAGTTAATTTGGAATGTCCAATGTCCAATCTGTCATTACACTTGTATCGATGATGACCCCCCCCCCCCCCTTCCGTGAAATAGCAAACAGAAACTACATATTTAGGATCATTCGTTCATTTTATGCTTGTATTGTAATTGTGACCTTTCTTTATAATTAGAATGATTTTTAAAAGGCTAATGTGTCCTCTCTTTTACTTCTCAAAACATAATAGTTGATTAATTATTTATGTACAAAGCATTGGTGAGCAAGTCACATAAAAGATTACCAAAGAGTGACTAAGGAAGTTACAGAATTGTTAAAAGAGGATCAGAAGTTGCTTAAACTTAGAATATCCATTGAAATAGATAGTTATTTTGCAACCCTTGTCTAAGCCTACAAATATGCCTGTTGATTTAACTCCAGCTAAATCACTGTCCCAAAAGTGCCACAAAATTATTTGTTCAAAAAACTGAAAAAGAAAACATAAAAAATAATAGTGATGATGACAAGTAATTTAATATTGATTAAACACTCGGTATTATCGGTGACAGTGCGTTAAATGCCGGACTGTCTAATGTTTTGTATATTTTATCATGCGGAAATTACAGCTTGTTGAAAAAAAAATGGCCACAATAAGGCTATGAAAAATTTAAAAGAAATTTTTTATTGATATTAACGTAGAGTAAAATTTGTAAAGAAGTGAATTTAAATATCATACATTAATTGTAAAAGGATAGTTTATATTACAAAACAGCAACTGATATAATGAGTAGAATACATTTTGCATTATGATGATTTCTTGGAGGGAAAACAAATGTGATTTTTAAGACATCTTTGAGGCTCCATATTTCTAAAACTATTAAAGGATCAAATATAAAATTTTTGCCACATATTTACTACTATATGAAGGGTGTACAGTTAAATTTTCATAGATTTCCGTTCAGTCCCTTTTCAGATATTGGATCTTAAATTTAGCATTTTTTCTCGAAGATGGCAAGTTTGACTAACTATATAAAAATATTGACTTGCTTCAGACGTTTCATACTGCTTCTGAGAGTAGTTTTATAAGATTCTACTCAAGGAGAAAAAATGTAAGAGTGAGTCTTTCTTCCTTCTACTAATATTTTTAAGCAAAGAATGTAAAATTTCGCACGGAAAATCTTATTTTTAAGGCAATGTTACACCATTTTTTAAAACTTTTCAGAAGAATGACTACTATAGAATTTTAGGTCACTTTTTGCTCTATCTAAATGTTTTTAAATTATTTTGATACATTCATAAATAAAAAAAGTTCTTAGAGTTTTTGTAAAGTACTATTTTCATGAAAAGTTAACTCCGCAGCTACCAAAAAGTAGCTGCCAAAAAAAATTCTGAAGGTTTAAAATTTTTTAAACCACCGTTTCAGACTCTCAATATAATAGTTAATTAACAGGCAAAAAATTTTTTTAATAAAAAATAGTGAGCAACATGGCCTGTATGATTTCACATTGATTGACCCCTAATGAATTATGTTCTGATCAGCCAAATGAGCTTGAACAAGTTGAAATAGATGACAAATCCTTGTTTGAATGAAAAAAATGATTTTACTAAACTATAGTTAGATTTTTTTTGCAACAAAAAAGTGAGTTTCCCATTATGTAGACCCATTAGCGGATAGAATGCAAAGTTGGATTTCTAGAGCTTGAAATAAGTTCTCAAAAACGAAAGGAAATATGCTTAATCAATCTATTTTTCCTGAAAAATTGATAAAAGTGTAGTAAATGAGAATGAATGTGGGAAGTTGCTTATATCCAGTTGGGTTGAGCGGAACTTTAAGAACTACAACAAACGAATTGTTTGCATTTGACTTTTCAGGTTTTAAAAGCATATACTAGGCTCTGTCTTCTTTTTTATAAGTATACTGATACTTACATTTATCTTCCATCTTTTTTAAAATTATTTCAATTGATAAAACTCTTACTTTTACTATTGCAAGACAAGAAGCAAATAAATTAATTTTTGTGCTTGTCATCCTATTTTTTATTTTTATTTGTTGTAATTTTAGCTTCATTACGCTACTTTAAAAAAAATTGTTGATAGTTTTATTTAAAAAAACTAGTGGCACCCGCACGGCTTTGTCCGCAGTAGAAAATTAAAAGGTCTTTTGGTTCGCCTGTATATGTACAAATAATGTGTGGTGAATTTCTCGCCAATTGGCTTGCCCATGTTGCGGTCCCACGTTGTGATAACTTGGTAATTTACTCGTCCATCTTATGATAATTTTGTTTGGGAAAATGTTCTTAAAATTGGAATAGAAAAAGAACAAAATCGAATTTTCGAAAAATCGCTTCGAGGTGAACACCCCTATGCTACAAACTAATTATGTGGAAATTTCATGAAAATCGGCCGAACGGTCTAGGCGCTATGCGCGTCACAGAGATCCTGACTGACAGAGAGACTCTTTATTATTAGTAAAGAATAGATTGTTCATTGTAAAATATAATGTATTGGAGAATAAGTAACTGATCAAAAGCATCATAAGAGTTCATTAAAGTTGCGCACATTTTTTTTTACGAATATCTTAGTGGAATTTAAAACAATGCTGTTTTGTGTTCATATTATTATGACTTAATAAAGAAAATTAGAAATAGTGGTATTTTTGAGAAACATTGTGTAGAAATTCAACTGAATGTTAATTTCAACTAAAAAAAAATTACTATCAGATAGAGGGAAAAAATTACCTTTGTAAACGTACTTAAAAAAAAAAAAAAAAAAATCTGATAATTTACAGCAGAGGAAAAAGTTGAAAACTAAAGTGGGAATCAAGTAACCCCAGTCTCTCCTATGTGCCATCGTATGATATTTAAATTTTCAAAATAAAATTTACAAATATGTTTTTCTGAAAGCGTGGTCAAGGCTCCCCAGGTTAATCTATATTTAAATAAAAAAAATATTTAATTCTTTATTCAATGTTCGTAGCTTAATAAATGTGTCTCACTGTTCCCACTTACTGTGTCTTACTGTTCCCCTCAATGGGGGAACAGTGAGACGAAATTGCATTTTGTTTTTATTTTGTGTGAATTTGACTTTCTTCTTAAGTTTGTGGTTTCTCAAACTTTCGAGGTAATACTATTCGGGGGAAAAAAAAAATCAATCATCATATTCATCTTTTAAATACACTACAACATGCATTTTACAATTTGTTTTAAAAACTGCTGCTTTTCGTTCTGTATATATTTGGATTCAATGTGTGCCTTTACATAAGAATCAGCCAGAATAGTGTATTTTTTAGTGCCATGCGAATCGTATGCAACACGCGACACTCACAAGACTGTTTTCAATTTTTTTTAATTATTTTTTCACAGCGGAAAATTTTTTTTCGGGCGTAATCATAGGAGCGAATCTTTTCCTAGATTTTACAAAAAAAAAAAAAAAAAAATAACCTTCTTAAAAAAAAAAGCAGAATGAAAAGATACTTTTTAATAATTTTTGAAATATATTTTTTTTTGGGGGGGGGGCACGTCCAGTGCCCGATTTGAAATTTTGGAACTGTAAGCCCGATCCATCTGTAGGACCCCCTGTACAATCGAAGGAAGGGACATAAGAAGCGCAGCCCCACATTTTTATGTTGCCTTTCCCCATCGTCATTTAACAATTTTAAACTTTGAGCCTCTCTTGCCATCCAAAATAATATTAGCGGATGCTCCTTTAGCCTCCAAATAAAAATAAAACTCAGAAACTGAGCAAAACTAAAAAAAAAAAAAAACTGTTGGGGAGGGGGCTTTCGACAAAATTGTTACGTGTAGGGGAAAAACGGTGGGCATATTCGGATTCAGGGGCCAATTTACATAAGAATGAGCCAGAATAATGCAAAAGCATTTTGAAGTTTTTTTTTTTTTTTTTTTTTTTTTTTGCGGCACAGTGATATTGGTTTACTTTAAATATTATCAAAGCAAGCAAATAATTTTAAATTTTTCGTCTGGAGTGAGGGGAAATACTCAGTATGTCATCTGCCATCAGCTCGGTTATTCCCTATTCCAGACTGATGAGTTCATCTTAAGGACAAAACTGCAGTCTTAGGATGAGATAACTGGGCTGTCGCGGTATATCAGGGGTGCTCACCTAAGGGGGGTCAGGACGCAAACTGCGTCATTAAAATTTTTAGGGGGGAGTTGTTTCAAGGAGTAATTTTCTCCTTTTTAGGGTGGGGGGGGGGGGGTTGCGCCCTTGCTCTTAAAGGAGTTGGGCACCATTGGGTATATCGCATGTAGTTCTGTCATAGCCCTGGCTAAAGGGAGTAAACTTAATGCTTAGTTAAAATGAATCTCACACAAGACACTATTATTACTATAACTTCAAAAAAAAAAATCATTTTACGTATCCTTACGTATCCTTAAAGTAATTTTTAAATTAGCTCCAATTTTGTATCAAGCGCATTGTTATCTTGTTGCTTCTAAATCATATTAACTTTTGATTTTAAAACATTTTATTAAAAATTGCAATTTCAATCTTTCAAGAAACCATGCGCAGCAATTTAGAACTCAAAAGCGGACAATAAGCGCTTGAATTTGTTTATTGATTTAATATATTTCTTTGAAAGACAAAAGATGTATCAATAACTGATGTTTGACTGAAATATTTCATCGTACGAAGTTTGTTTCACTTTTTGAATTAATATTAAACTCTACGATGAAAATAAATATTAAATGTTCTTATTTCGCGAAGCTATAAAAAGTGTACTTTTGAAAACAGTTTTGTATTGTGTCATACTCTTCCTGAAATTTAAGTTTTGAATAAAAATAACTATTAAAAAGGAATGTATTACTAAAATTTCTGCAATTATTTAAAAAGAAACCAAGCATTAAACGTAGAATGCAATTCAAAAATCGTATTTAACCTAACATTGTTACCTATTATAACATGCGCGAAACTCACTGATTTGTGATAATGCAGGAAGCGGAGGTGGTTTGTTCAGTTCTAAGTACAAGTCTGTGGGTTCATTCCATCAAATGGCTTTTATCACTTACTTGGCGTAAAACAAAAAATTTTCCTACGACGGTGGTCATTAATGGAGGACACTAGGTCTTGATTTTCGAATTTTGAACGCAAAGGATTACTCGACAGGTGGTCTTTCCGGAGATCAACACAATAGTTCTAGGTTTGTCATATTTGGGGGAGGTTTACCACATTAGTGGCAGTTGGGAATACACCGTATGCCAGTGTTCATATAACTTTTGGAAACACTTCTGGAAGCCATTTTCTGCTACCTTCTGTGATGCAGCTTTATCTCCTCCTCACGGAAGAAAGCGGCGTCCATGCAAATGTTTTTTTGCTTGGAACAGGTAAAAGTCACATGAAGCTAAGTCCGACCAAACCTTATGTTATTTGCTTGTCATATCAGAGTATTGACCAATCGAACCGTGCATCCTCAACATGAAAGTCGCCTTCTTCCCCACGATGAAGTTAAAGCAGCAGCGCAAGAGGCCTGACAGGAGGTTGCGATAAATGTCTTCCAAGAGTCCTTCTAAAAGCTATACGAACGTTGGCAGAAGTGCATAGTCGTTCAAGGTGACTATTTTATAGATAGATGTACTTCGGTAATGTGAACTATTCAGGGTAAGGTTTTATACAACTTATCCTTAAACTTTTAGATCATACTACGTACGTATGAGTTTCCAACTTACTATTTCATAACGTTGAGTGACGCAAGTTTACGCGCATGAAGACATCACAAGCGAATTTGCGTTAATTAACTAAGGAGGTGTTCAAAATGGATATTTCGGTCATCAATATGTTCTTAGATACAGATGCATGTACAGATGTGCCGAAAAAACTTGTGAAGTTTAATTTGGGTGATCGTAAAATAAAAATTTAGGTGGAAATCTGATTTCTTTTTTTTTTTTTTTTGTGATTACAATTCCTTATTCGTAGAAAGGAAGTAAAGTGAATTGAATCAAAGATCATTTAAATCCCTGACAATCTTATGAATTTATTTCTGTTAGATTTTTTTTGAGCAATCACGACTGCTTACTGTTCTCATTTGACTGCCCTTGACGTTACGCTAACCCCCCCTGACGACTACCGCCCCCCCCCCCCGCCCACCTCTGCTGCACTCCCGCCTACCGTCCTCTGTAGGCGCGGCTCCTGCGGTCCTAACCAATGTCCCCCGAAATCCGCTTCTTCTGGTCGGTGGCGTCCATATCCTACACACGCTCAAACACACAGACACACACACGCCTGTATGCATACACAAGTCTATGCACACACAAGACTACACATGCTCAAGCGCCTACACACACAGAGAGACACACACGCCTACGTGTATGCACAGGTCTACGTATACACAAGCCAACTCATGCATGCTCGCCTACACACACACAACTATACACACGTAACCACCCAGGAGAAGTGGCTGGTTTGGGGGGACAGGAGCCGTTTCTAGAAACAATAACTCCAATGCGTAGGGTCCTGCCGCAACTCGTGATTGCGAAAAAATTGATTTGAATTTAAAATATCAGAATTCAAATTATTATTTTTTTTACTTTTTTTTGCCATCGGCCAACATCATCGGCGATCGGCCATCGGCAATCGGCCATTTGGAGGAAAACAATCGGCCATGTTTGAACAATTGGCCAACAATCGGCATCGGCCCATCGGCCAAAAAATGCCATCGGTCGAGCCCTAATAGCTTGACCACAGAGAGATGGCGGGTGAACTGGAAGCGGAAACGAACTACTCCATTTCGTAATAGGTAGGGTCAGCGAGATCACACGAGCAGTAAAATCTGGACTGCTTGTGCGTTCTCGCTGATCCTATCTATTACAAAGTGCAGTAGTTCGTTTCCACTTCCAGTTCACCCGCCGCACAGTGGAGTATTTGACTGAAAATCCTGGGCAAAATTCCAAAATTAAAAATTTACCCGATTTTTATGAAAATTTATTTATGATAGTTGACTAACTGGTGCATCGATCGGCACCTTTTTTGGAAACTTGAGTCACGTACAATTGCTCATAGTCTCGGTAAAAAATGAGATTTCTATAAGAATTTTCGCTTTTTTGTTACGTTTCAGCTTAATTATTACGTTTCAAGGTAGATTTTTTTTGTGGCTTTACAAATGAATGGAATTGAACCAAACCAATTTTACGGGATAAAGAAATATCAGGGCTTTGTGCTAATTATAAATCAAAGTAAATATTTTTATTTTCTTTTTGTGAAAAAAAAAAAAAAGAAAACTTGGTACGTGAGATTTTTAAAATCTTTTCGCCTTAATTTATAGCTAGAGAAAGCTTTTTAAATGGGTGTCGAGCTTGGTCGGGCTGTTCTGAAAGTTGCATCGTATTTGGCAAAGTCTCTGGTGCTCATTTCAGCAATAAAAAACTATTAAATAAAAACAAAAAACCCGCCTGCGTAAAAACCAAAAAAACTAAGAAGAAAAATGTATAAATCTAGTAGTTTAGAATGTTATTAAGTTCTACTGAATAACTACATCGTTGAAATAGTTTTATAACCGTACACAGATAAGGCAAATCATAAATTCAAAAGCAGAATAGAAGGATAAACAGTCGGGGCCCATTCCTTTCTGATTCAAAGAACCCCGTAAAATTTGAATGGTCCCCGACTGTTGATCCTTCTATTCTGCTTTTGAATTTATGATTTGCCTTATCTGTGTACGGTTATAAAACTATTTCAACGGTGTAGTTATTCAGTAGGACTTAATAACATTCTAAACTACTGGATTTATACATTTTTCTTTTTAGTTTTTTTGGTTTTTACGCAGTCGGGTTTTTTTTGTTTTTATTTAATATTTTTTTTTATTTTACACCTTTTAGTTAATTTTCATTGATTTAGTTATTATGATTATAAGACGGTATATTTCGCAGCCTTGTCATTTCATTGGGAGAGTTTGTTTGTAGCGTGAGGTTTATTAAGTAACTTGCGGTGGTCTAAACTACTGATAATTAGTCCCTCTAGGGAGCTAACTCGGCTTAAAGCTACATGGGCTTGACCTTCAGCAAAAATGCGCGAACTTAAGTCAACCACAGTACAGCTATATAAACAGCCTGTATAATAACTCATGATGACGCGAAATCGGTAACGTCGTCAGCAAGTCTTTCTCGCAAAACTAAAAAAGCCTCTCAAGAAAGTACACGTCGCAAAACTCAGTCCCTTGAATCAAGGCAAAAACAAATGCAACATGTTAGAAATGAAAATCGAATTAGTAGACTCTCTTTCTTTTGGTGCTTCTTGCACGGGTTTATTTTGATGAGGACTACAATCTGAGTGTCTTGCCTTCGTTACGCATAATATATTTTTTATTACAGTACAGAATACATATAAAAAACATATGAAAAAAATTACATCAGAAAGAGGGGAAAGTACATCCGGAGCGAGGGTGTCCGGACCCACCGCCTCAAGTGGGAGAAGCAATCGCTTAGACCACTCGGCCAATGAGACCCCAATTAGTAGATTTAGTAAACAAAAAAAAGTCAGGCAGCGAAAACTACCTGTGTCGCACGCTACCTGCATGCGACACAGTGTGCAACACCCAACGTGCACCTATCCCAAACTGACAAAATATGGCAACTGGTTGTTGATATGGTGAATTTTGATTACTGTCATGAGTTTAGTGACACTCCCAAGGTTAAGACAAATCGATAGACGTAAGAACTACCAAAATTGGTCAAGGCGTTTAGCCTGTAGAACGCCACATAGAAACGGACATACATACATAGACTGACTAACACATTACCCTCCTTTGCGTCGCGCACGCGCAGTCGGGTAAAAAAAATCTTCCGCCTACAACTGCCCTTTTTTGAATGATTTTTTTTTTTTTTTAAGTACATAATCCGATCGTTTTGTGACAAATCATGATTTTAAACTGAATTTACCTACAAAATTTTAATAAATTTGTAAAAAGTTATCATAAGTACAACTGAATGGAAAAATCGACATATTTGAGAGCACAAACAACAATAAAATTTCAGACACGAGTTTCAGGGTTACGAGAAACCGCTTCATCAATGTATAAAGATGTAAGCTATGGAATGAGAATCATCCAATTAATTTCGAAACGCTTACCTTTAAGCATCGCTAAAGAGATTCATTGCACCCCTAAAACATGTGTTTGCGTTCAATTATGTTAATTTTCTCATGTACGTTGATGAGTTAATAGATTAAATTATTTTGTGATCTCACTAAGAAAATTTGCTCTTCCTTAAAATTGAGACGGATTTTAGATAAAATAAATAAATATTTATATTTTCAGATCATTGCTGCAAATAATGTGCCGGGGGTGGGGTCTTTTTCCCCTTATACGTAGCATAAGGGGGAAAAGACCCCCCCCTCACACACAAACACTCGCTAGCGTTAGGAGACAATTGTAATTGTCTCCTCTTGCTAGCGAGCTATCCACATTTAAGGCATTTTACCTACTCATTGTGAAATTGAAGTTATATAAAATTTTAGTTCCACGTTTTTGTTCGTACAATTTTTAGCGGGACACATCTTGCTATGTAAAACTAAGGATCGACCCAAGGTACGAGTACAATATATACCTTTCAAAAACAAAGAGTTTTTGAATATTCATTTTCGAGTGTTTTTCCAGTTATAACATCCTAGTTCATTTATTTATTTTTTTACAATAGAAAAAAGGTTCTTTGTAACCCCGAAACCCTTGTCTTCAATTCTTTTTGTGCATGATTAACTCAGGGTTTTGATGATTGGAACCAAACGGAAAGAATAAAATTGATTTTTTTTTTTTTTTTTTTTTTGGTTTCAAATTAGTGTTTTGTGCAGAATACTAGGATTTTTTAACCGCTTTTTTTCCCCCTCGAACAGTGCACTTAATTACATATCTTCAAAGAAAAACAGCCATTCGCATCAAACATGTTTACTTATTACTTATCTAAGCATTATTTGGCAAGCAGCCAACTGTGGCAACCATCTCAATATCAGGTCGCTCTGGGACATGGTTTTTTTTTTTTTTTTTTTTAATAAATTTTTAGTTTAATATTAGTTTTTGTTATTGGATTTGGGGTTTCTGTTATATTCCTCACATTGGTTTTTCTCGGCATTCTTCAAAAAAAGTGACACTAAATTCTCTATTTACTGTTTGTAAAGGTGTTCGCGGCTCTGTTATTCTGTCGGTCGTAGTAAATTGGGTGGAATGGGTCAGCGCTGTATTTGCGAAAAAATATTTCTAGCCTGTCCAGTTGCAGCTTTACACTCTTGCTCCTGTATCCTACATCTACCGAGCAAGTTAGAAATAATTTTTCACATTCTATTTAAGCATTGATGCAGCGTTAACCCGTTCCTTCCAACTCTTCCTTCATTTTAACAAAGATTTCTTTAAGAGAGTAAATCATAGTCTTGTTTATATTTTCGCCGTAGATGACATTTTTTGAAGAAGCAATGTTATTATTCTGACGGGAATACCTTTCGTAACAAATTAAACACTTGGATAGTTGAATTGGATAAAAAAAATTGGGATCCGTATCCGCGGATCTTGACACTAATGATCCAGATCCGTATCCGCGGATCTACTTTTTTGACGATCCGGCACATCACTAATTTGTATAGTGTGTGCGTCCGTAATTCTTCACTCTTTTTTCCAGTTTTTATGTTTAAAATTTTTTTGAGGGTTAAGCTTCAAAAAAGAATGAAATATAAGGATAAATGTTTTGAGTCCCATCGACAAGTTAATAAGCGATACTAAAAACAATAAACCTAACTAAAATCTACAATACAAATTTTGAGTTTCTCTTGTGTAGTTTTGGATATTCTTTATCCAATATGCGTGTTTTAAAGGGGTAGAAAGCGGAAATTTTGCAAAGTAAAATTGAGCTTATAAAGAAATGAAAATAATTTACTGTGCTTGTCAAGTTTTCTCTTGTGTGTACATAATTTGTCAGTTTTGACTTTAAAAAAAATAATAATATTGTTATTCCAAACTTGTCTCAAAGAAAATGAAAGAGATAAGATAGATATAAGGAACAACTAAAACATATTTGAATTTCGTGATACCCCATTTAAATCTAAATACTGCCGATATTTTTGGAGGAAGTATTTTTTTTACGATTTAACTTTATTTCTGGCCAAGAATCTTAACAAACGTTGTTTTTGAAAGCTGAATTAGAACCTCATTAACCTGGACTAATAGATGATCCAGGTCATCTAGAGTGTTTAAAACAAATTAAGCCCTTCAGACCTGGTGTCCGGTATACCGGACGTACACTTTAAACAGCTGCTAATCATTTAATAATTGATTGAATTAGTTGATTTTTTTTCGTAGTTG